>NC_090257.1:2507929-2600429 GCF_037325665.1 Littorina saxatilis | reverse complement strand
TTCAAATGATAATCAAACGTTACAGTGTCACAACGTTTCTCCATCAAAAACACCCTCCACTAGAGTGCAGGCGCGCGACGACGCAAAAACAGCGTGTCCAAAACAACAAAATGTTCTTCTTCCCACGCGCGCTGACTCTCCTCGGTGTCCGAACACCCCCGTGTGCACACGCAAGCACAAGACCAAGTGCGCACGATAGAGATCCTGTAATCCATGTCAGAGTTCGGTGGGTTATAGAAACACGAAAATACCCAGCATGCTTCCTCCGAAAGCGGCGTATGGCTGCCTAAATGGCAGGGTAAAAACGGTCATACTCGTAAAAGCCGTGGGAGTTTCAGCCCATGAACGAACAAACAAACAAACAAACACGCGCGCTCGTGTGTGTGAGTGTTTGTGTTCGTGTGCGAGTGTACGTGTGCGTGCGCCTCTGTTTGTTTTTTTTTTAGAGCGCACACACACACACACACACACACTCACACACTTTCTCTATCTCCCTCCAACTCTCCCCCCCCCCCCCCCCCCCCCCCCCCATATAATATTATCAAGTCATTGTGCACCGAGAGACACAAACGCCAAGGCGGTCACCTGTTTGTGTGGGGGTGGTGATCGGAAAGCAGCTCCTCTCCTCTCCTCTCTTCCACGTGTTATTTCGAGCTGCCCGGAAAAGAATAGGATTGTTTAGGAATGAAGTTTTGTTTCGCGTTCTTTAACGGGCATTTCCTTGTGGAAAAGCAGGCTAGGTGTGTGTATAGATGTTGAAAACAGGTGTTGTGTTTACATGGTTGGAACTACGGGATTGACCGCCTTCAACATTACAAAAACAGTTAGATACGCATTAAAGTTGGTTCGCACCTGAAGCGTTTGTGTGTGAGTACGAGCACGTACGCTCGTGCAAAATGTTGACAGACAGACAGACCTGTACATACATGCGAACGCGCGCGCACGCACACACATACACACACACACACACACACACACACACACACACACACACACACACACCGTTCTTATTCTGTTGCAACCTCCTTCTTTAAAAAAAAAGAAAATTGAAATCACCATTCGCAGTGAAAGAAAGGCGCTTATATTATTAAATACATCTTCCTTTTGAAGTCTATCATCATTTTCTGATGACACTTTCTCAATGTGATAGCTTCATAATAACCAGAAAATTATATGTAAAGGCATGGCGCCGTGACGGTGCAAAACACAGGATGTCAGATGCCTGTGAAAGAATGGAGAATGATGAGAGACTGTCTGTATCAATAGACTGAATAGATTTGAGGCAAATGTCAAGCCAATAGACTGAATAGATAAGAGGCAGATGTTCCGGATTGATGATACATGAGAACTGCGGGGGTCCGAATGATTGCAGGCAAGAGGTGTGTAGGCTAAGTACACAGTAGAGTCGGGAGTGCCTTGTACGCTACTATTTAGTATGCATCAGTGAGCGTGTTTGAATTTATTTATGCGTTTTCTCCTTACCCCTCTCTCTCTCTCTCTCTCTCTCTCTCTCTCTCTCTCTCTCTCTCTCTCTCTCTCTCTCTCTCTCTCTCTCTCTCTCTCTCTCTCTCTCTCTCTCTCTCCCTCTCTCTCTCTGTGCCCTCTCTCTTTCTCTTCCCCCTCTCTGTGCCCTCTCTCTTTCTCTTCCCCCTCTCTGTGCCCTCTCTCTCTCTCTTCCCCCTCTCTCCCCCCTATCTCTCTCGCTCCCCCCTCTCTCTCTCCCTCTCTCTCCCCCCGCTCTCTCTCTCCCCCCATTCTCTCTCTCCCCCTCTCCTCCCCTCTCCTCCCCTCTCTCTATCTCTCTCTATCTCTCCCTCTCCCTCTCCCCCTTTCTCTCTCTCTTTCTCTAGACTAGGCAATGCCTAAAATCTCCATCCTTCTGTAATAAAGTTTAATCAATCTCTCTCTCTCTCGTACAGTTACACACACACACACACACACACCATGGTGCCCCTTGTTGATCGACCTGGCGCGTGCGTTGCACGTTCGGTCATGTCAACTACAGGTGCTTGGATTCAAAACCATAATTTTGATAGGCGGTAGCTCACGGACATTTTGTCAACTGTATTCTTACATGTTACGTACGTGTAAAAAAAAACACGAATCGACGGTAGCAATGGATTTAAGCTGCTGAGAGGTGTGGGCGTCTGTTATTCAGGGATCATGTTTACCCAGTGTACCTGCCAGTATTTACAGGCTTGAACTTGAAAATACCGGAAACGTAACCTTACAGCTGATATTTTGTTTGACAATACTCACACACACCACAATGACACACACACACACACACACGCACACACACACACACGCACACACACACACGTAACGGCTACACGTTTTGACTTATTTACTGACTTATCCTGCCCATGCCAGTGCAATCAACAACAGAAAATAAACTTATCTGACAAACTGTCCAGAACCTCGCTCCAAAGACATCGAGGTTCTGGACAGTTTGTCAGATAAGTTTATTTTCTGTTGTCTTGTCTGTCCTCATAAAAGACCGCTGGGTCGAAGATCAGAAACGTAACGTTTTGTTTTGTTATAAACATTCCAATATAAAAGACCTTGTTTTTTTAATCATGCCAGAGCAAGTTTTGGTAGTTTTGTGAGAAGTCAGATTTGTTCTAAAACAAAATGTACGCTTTTAAAGATGGCAAAGATGATCATGTTTTTAACTTTTTTTTTTAGTAAAGTGCGAAGTTTCTGAGCTCTTATCAAAGATACTGTAGCTACAGATCTCTGCTCTTATCAATATACATGCATGTACACACAGCAGGGATGGGAACGACCTCCCCAGGGCTGAGGGTTAGAAGCACTGAATGAGTCCAAGATTGGTGTCACGCGTAGCATTACAGTGGCACCGACCTGTCCGTTGGCTTATTGGTGTCACGCGTAGCATTACAGTGGCACCGACCTGTCCGTTGGCTCATTGGTGTCACGCGTAGCATTACAGTGGCACCGACCTGTCCGTTGGCTCATTGGTGTCACGCGTAGCATTACAGTGGCACCGACCTGTCCGTTGGCTTATTGGTGTCACGCGTAGCATTACAGTGGCACCGACCTGTCCGTTGGCTCATTGGTGTCACGCCTAGCATTACAGTGGCACCGACCTGTCCGTTGGCTCCAGCTGCGTAAAAGGGGTGGGTGAGGTGAGTTGAGTGGGTTTTGCGGGATAATCCGGACCATCCCACTACAAGTTTGTGAATGAACTGAGAGTAAAGGGGTGAGGTCACCGGAACAAGGACGGGGTCATTTTTGCCGAGACCCCGTCCGGCCTTCAACCGTTATTTTCGTTCAGTCTTGAATTGGGCCACATGGGTTTTACTCCTCGCTCGTGTAGTTAGTTTATTGATGGGATTATCTCGGTCTGATTGATTGACAGGGAGGTGTGCTGATTTTCTTTCGTTTGTGCCGGCTTTGATTAAAAGTGGGAAAAAACGTTGATGCCGCGGTAGAACGTTATTGTGTGGTGTAAACTGTTTGAGAAAAGTTGTGTCACCGCGGAGTTTGTGTCATTTATGACAGGAGGATAGACATTTGAAAAGCACGCTGGTGTGTTTTCGTTACCAGGGAAGCTGGTGTAGACAATGTTCATGGTCTTGGCCGTTTTTTTTAGAAAGGTTGTGCAATTTGTGTTATATCTAACTATTTGTTTGGTCACAGGTGCAGAGTGTACGTGACTAGAGATTAGTGTGGCTTTGTAGAATTGGACACAAAACAAAACAACAAAAACAACAACAGAAATCTGTGCATGAAGTAGTTGTAACACAGAGTGTTGGCTTATACTTTAAGACTGCGTGGAATCGTTGTGACAAAGAACATTGGATTACAGTATGTGATGATTGTGACAAAGAACGTTGGATTACTGTGATGATTGTAACAAAGAACACAGGGTGGATTGCTTTCTGACTTCTCGGATTTCTTGCTTTAAGGTAATTATCGTAGTTGACCTTCCATAAACTTTTAAACGTGAACTTCCCGGGTGGATATGTTTCCTTTGTGTATGACACATGCTTTGTTACAGCTGTGTGTGTGTTTGTGTTGGTTGGGTCACCGCAGCGCTGTAAGTACACACAATGGGGCACTGGCCTTTCTAGTACTTCTCATAATTGCCAGAGAGCAAATTTGTGTATTTTTACTCGCCAAACCAACCATTTGGTTTAGCAACTTTATTCGCATTTGGCGAGTAGATTTTCAGGCCTGTGGTGGGGAGGAGGCTTTCTCCCTCATGGACTTGCTCGCTTTCTATTTGACAGCCCACGTACGAGGTGTCTGGGAGCGCCACCGCGCGGAGGGGTTCCGCGGGCATCGCAGCAAAAAGAAAGAGGGACAGTTTTCTCGGGCTCGCGCGGCAGATGCCAGACAGCAACACGTTGTCTCTATACTGTAGAGAGGCTTCGTGACGTTAGAGAAAATGGGGTGAGGGGGTGGTAGTTTGGAGGTGGGGTGTTTGGAAGGGGGTGGGGTCCTTCCAGACAAATAGGAAACCTCAAAATTACTGAGGAAGTCGTTCAAATTCTTCGCGTCGTAGTGTGTGTGTGTGTGTGTGTGTTAGTGATGTGTGTGTTAGTGATGTGTGTGTGTGTGTGTGTTAGTGATGTGTGTGTGTGTGTGTTAGTGATGTGTGTGTGTGTTAGTGATGTGTGTGAGTGTTAGTGACGTGTGTGTGTGTGTGTGTGTGTATATGTGTGTTTGTCTCTCTGTCTTGCTGTCGGTTCTATAAAGCAGGAGTGGTAATGTCTTCAAAATTGTCAGGGCAATGCCGGGAACGTAGAAGAAGAAGAAGAAGTCAGGGCAATGTTTCTCGAGCCTGGCACCGTTAGGGCAATGTGTTTCTCGAGTCTGGCACCGTTAGGGCAATGTGTTTCTCGAGCCTGGCACCGTTAGGGCAATGTTTCTCGAGCCTGGCACCGTTAGGGCAATGTTTCTCGAGCCTGGCACCGTTAGGGCAGTGTGTTTCTCGAGCCTGGCACCGTTAGGGCAATGTGTTTCTCGAGTCTGGCACCGTTAGGGCAATGTGTTTCTCGAGCCTGGCACCGTTAGGGCAATGTTTCTCGAGCCTGGGCACCGTTAGGGCAATGTTTCTCGAGCCTGGGCACCGTTAGGGCAATGTGTTTCTCGAGCCTGGCACCGTTAGGGCAATGTTTCTCGAGCCTGGCACCGTTAGGGCAATGTTTCTCGAGCCTGGCACCGTTAGGGCAATGTTTCTCGAGCCTGGCACCGTTAGGGCAATGTTTCTCGAGCCTGGGCACCGTTAGGGCAATGTGTTTCTCGAGCCTGGCACCGTTAGGGCAATGTTTCTCGAGCCTGGGCACCGTTAGGGCAGTGTGTTTCTCGAGCCTGGCACCGTTAGGGCAATGTGTTTCTCGAGTCTGGCACCGTTAGGGCAATGTGTTTCTCGAGCCTGGCACCGTTAGGGCAAAGTTTCTCGAGCCTGGCACCGTTAGGGCAGTGTGTTTCTCGAGCCTGGCACCGCTGGGCGCTTAGTCTTTGACCCATGTTTGTAAGTCTGGCTGGGGGCATGTGGAGAATTGATTGAAATTGTTTTGGAGGGGGGCGGGGAGTTAGCGGTGATGGAGGGGTGTGTGTAGACAAACACATAACACACACATCCCCCCCCCCCCCTAATTACCCTGACTGCTGGCTTGAAATCCCAATTGGATGACCCAAAGGTTTTGCAAGCCATGAGTGTGGTTTAGGGCTAGCAGAAAATGACTCTGTGTCTATGATCATGCTTCCCCAAAGCAACCGCAACATGACAGACAACAAACAACGAGAAAACAAGTATATCTCCAAAACAACAACCCCCCTCCCGCCTTACATCCCCCCCCTCCCCACACCACCCAACGTAACGTCAAACACAATTAACGTCATTAAATAAATCGAATAAAAAGAAACTTCACAAAACAGCAGCCTTTTGCCTTCGATAAATCAACAGTGCCTGCGTCAGCGATGCCGTTGTAATTGAGGACGTGAGCACTGCGCAGGGGGGAGAGGTGTTAAGGGGAAGGTGGTGTTGTTTCCAAGAAATGTTTGTTTTCTCGCTGTTTTGATGTTGTTGGTTGTATGCTTTGTTGCCTGTTTTTGTTTGAACTGTATTGTGTAGGTAGTTTTGGGTTTTTCTCATTTTGTTTTTCTCTCTTTTTGTTTCGTCTGTGTTTCTAACGTCTGTCACTTGACCTGTGCGGTGTATTTTGTGACAAACAAGTAAGTTTCAAGAAGCTCCCCGCAATAGAGTCATGCGACAAGACTGTCGGCACAAGAGTTCGCTACAGACGCACGTCGGTTTCTTGCAATGCTTTATCTCAGCCTGGAACAGACGTACCGGGACGGACACACGTGACACACCGGCGCGGCACGCACGCATACAGAGACAGATACAGATAATAGTATAGATCTATGCATATTCAGGCAGATATATTATATATATAAGTAAATATTCGCCGTAATGGCTTGAGATTTACTGGCCGATGTGAATGCGTGATATATATTGTGTAAAAAATTCCATCTGCACACGGCAGAAATTAATATGTAAAGCGCTTAGAGAACGTCAACAGCTATGTAAATCTCCCATATAAATAAATATATACCTTTGGAAATGTAACAGTTTGAATGACATGAATCGAAACAGTTGATGTATATATAGGCACATTGTTGTTTAGGATAGGGCTAGAAGAGCAAGCTACTGTGTTTTGGTGTTTTTACATTCAGTCAAGTTTTGATTTTGTTGTTGTTGTCGTTGTTGTTATTGTTTGTTGTTTTTGTAGTATTCTTTATTATTTTGCTACCTTACGTCAGTTTCATTGTCCTTATGTGGTTTTTTTTTGTTTTGTTCGATATTATTGCTCGATGGTATCAGTATGAGACTATTTCACATTTATATCAGAATTCTTCGCGTCACACATACATGTTTTTTTGTTCGATATTATTGCTCGATTGTATCAGTATGAGACTATTTCACATTTATATCAGAATTCTTCGCGTCACACATACATGTTTTTTTGTTCGATATTATTGCTCGATTGTATCAGTATGAGACTATTTCACATTTATATCAGAATTCTTCGCGTCACACATACATGTTTTTTTGTTCGATATTATTGCTCGATTGTATCAGTATGAGACTATTTCACATTTATATCAGAATTCTTCGCGTCACACATACATGTTTTTTTGTTCGATATTATTGCTCGATTGTATCAGTATGAGACTATTTTACATTCATATCAGAATTCTTCGCGTCACATATACATGTTTTTTTGTTCGATATTATTGCTCGATTGTATCAGTATGAGACTGTTTCACATTTATATCAGATTTCCCATGTCTCATTATCATACTATTAAATCAGCTCTGGAGCATCGACCCGAGGTCTACGGCGATATGGAAGTAATGGAATTCTTGGCGCGCTATTTCCTGGCACATTCCGTAACGGGACATGACAGGGGGAACAGTCGGCATGCCCGGCTTTCAGACACGATCAATACATGCGCACTGTACTGTTGGTGACCCCGTACACTTGGTACCCGTCAGGCTTTGACGCACCTTCCACATTCTGCCCTGGGTCTGTGTGCACTCAGCGTGATGACGAACTGTAGGTACTTTGCCACTAGCGTACTGGTGTCACCGCTGTGGCATTGACGAACAGTGCAGCATAAAGTGTCAACAACAAATATGTGTGTGCGCTTGGGTGACGCAGTTTTGTTTGTTATGACATGGGCTGTGTGTTTTGTTTTTATTTTTTATTCTTCTTCTTTTTTCCCTCCCCGGTCCAGGTCAATACCGGTCAGACATTCAAGTTTCGTTCATTTCAAACTGCTATGGAGTTTGGGTTTGGGTCATGTTTGGAATTTTGTTTTGTACATTTACTAAAGAGGCAATGACAGTTTCAGCAATTTTCGTAAGGTTAAGGCAGCACGTGGCATCACCTATCCCCCCATCCTGAAAAACAAATTTGTTCGGCGATTTGACAGACGTTGCGGCGTTTAGCCCGAACTGGCGAAAGCCGATCACATCTGATCTCTGACTGGTGGAATGTGAAAGGTTGAAGGCCCCTGGTTAAGTGGTTACGTAAAAGCCGATCACATCTCTGACTGGTGGAATGTGAAAGGTTGAAGGCCCCTGGTTAAGTGGTGAAAGTTGAGACGGTCAAAGTCGGCAGTGTCAATGTTATGTACTGCACTGGCTGTCTTCCGATGCTAGTAGCCTCCGGCAGTACAGATTCTGTGGAGTGACATTAGATGTGGGTTGACAGTAGAGAGGAAGGTAAAAGCTTCAGCACTGGCTGTTTCGGACATTAAGTTCCAGGCGGTCCACTGACTTTTACAAGTCGTGAAGCACTGACCAGGTGGTACGAACTCGTGCTGGCCATTTCAGACAGTTAGTTTTAGGCGGTCCACATGACTGTGTTAACTGGCCTGTTCAAGTCGTGAAGCACCGACCAGGCGGTACGACCTCGTGCTGACTATTTGGGACAGGCGGTCCACATCTTTTGACTGACCCTTACAAGTCGTGAACAAAGATATATCTGTGGTCGAGAAGCACTGACCAGGTGGTACGGCTTCGGACTGACCATTCTGTACAGTTAGTCCCAGGCAGTCCAGATCTGATGGGAAAAGAGGCCGCCTTCAATCAATGACCTTGGAGCATTCCGAATGACCTTAGAGCATTCTGAATGACCTTAGAGCATTCCGAATGACCTTAAAGCATTCTGAATGACCTTAGAGCATTCCGAATGACCTTAGAGCATTCCGGACAGATAGTCTCAGGCTGTCCAGGTCGGGTGACTGACCTTTACCAGTTGTGAAGTACTGGAGTCTCAGGCTGTCCAGGTCGGGTGACTAACCTTTACCAGTTGTGAAGTACTGGCCAAGCGGTATACCGTAGACCAAAATGTGTAGAGTGAATACTTTCACACGACAGTTCTCTACCATCTCTAATTGGGGGGGGGGGGGGGTGTTGCAGGCATGGGGTTGGCAGACCACAAAAGGTGAGCTGTTGAAATATAGAAGTTGTGAAGACCGACCAATTGTAGTCAGTGTTAGTTGGCAAAAAAGATGAGCTGTTAAAATAGAAAAGTTGTGAAGACCGACCACTTGTAGTGTTAGTTGATGTCATTCGTGATTGTGTCTCGACTTATCAAACGTGATGTGTGATAGACCTCTGTGTGTAAGTTAGGGTGTGTGTCTGTGTGTGTCCGTTTCAATAGAAACGCACTCCGTGCATCCAGACATGTAAAAGGAGGAACAGCTGTTGCGACACAATGACAAACGACATCCCCCCCCCCTCCTTCCCTTCCAGGATTCATGGGTATCTTTGTTGGTGACGCAGTAATGTAAACTGACCTTCACCGGCACGGTTGGCCTAGTGGTAAGGCGTCCACCCCGTGATCGGGAGGTCGTGGGTTCGAACCCCGGCCGGGTCATACCTAAGACTTTAAAATTGGCAATCTAGTGGCTGCTCCGCCTGGCGTCTGGCATTATGGGGTTAGTGCTAGGACTGGTTGGTCCGGTGTCAGAATAATGTGACTGGGTGAGACATGAAGCCTGTGCTGCGACTTCTGTCTTGTGTGTGGCGCACGTTATATGTCAAAGCAGCACCGCCCTGATATGGCCCTTCGTGGTCGGCTGGGCGTTAAGCAAACAAACAAACAAAACAAAACTGACCTTCGTAGAACGCATCGCTGTAAGTGTAACCAAAATATATTTTGTGTGACCAGAATGAATTGTATGATTACTGGCAATCCCCAATTCGTCCTCGCTCTACCTCCTCCCGTCAAACCTTTTTTCCGGGTTCATGTTAGTGTGCGTGTGCCGCCATCTTCAGAGACATGCACACATTTGCACCAAACATGTCAATCGTGCAGTTGAACTGGGTTTTGTTTTCATCGTCATACTACTCTTCTTCTTCCCCCCCCCTCTCTCTCTCTCTCTCTCTCTCTCTCTCTCTCTCTCTCTCTCTCGCTTGTGATGCTGCGTGACACAATAAATTAGAAGGCTTGGGTGACCTTGCAGGAACAGGCTGGCTGTGTTGTGGTTGGTGCAGACAATGAAACGTGAGAGGAATTGTATGTGGGTGAAACGTGGTTTGCTTTGTTGTTGCTGCTCCTATGTTTTGGCCCAGTTCCGTTTGATTGAGAGCGCAGGTTGAAGGGGACGGGTTGCGTCCTTTACTTTGTTATAGATACACACTTGCAAACAACGGATGCGTGCATGTTTACTCGCATGCACCCACGCGGGTACACACGCACCAGGGCCGGATTACCGGGGGGGTTATGGGGGTTGCGCAACCCCCCCCCCCCCCCCCCCCCCCCAGCCTAAACACGTACCTCACTTATTTAAAACATTTTTTATTATTGTTTATTTTATGCCGTTTCATGCAAGGAGCGACCATTTTCCTATCTCAGAATATTACCCACCCATCAGTTTCTGGGGGCTTTTCCCCCTTGACCCCCACAAGGGGCTCTGCCCCTTGACCCCGCCAGGAGGAACTTTCCCCTGGACCACCACTGGCAACCCCCAAACCCCCCCCCCCCCCCCTCTTAGCCTAGTCCGGCCCTGCGCACACACAGGTACGCCCGTACACATACACGCACGCACGCACGTACAGACACATACACACACGCACACACACACACACACACACGCACACACGCACGCATGGCATTTGCAAATGAAATGTGACTCTTCCAAGACCAACCCACAACCCACGTCTTGAAGTAAACACTGTGTTTAACAAACAAACATGTTGATGACGATCATGTTCATTGGTCATTATTGTAAACAAGTAGAACCTTTTAACGTTGACGGTTTGTGTGTGGGTAAGAGCAGTGCTCTTGTATCATTCGTTTCCTCAAAAGGACAGGTTTAGAATTAATCGTACCTGAAAACAATTTTAGAAGCGCTCTTTAGTTGAAAATACAACTGTTTTGAAAACAATGACGTCTTCTCCGCGCATCAGCCAAACTATTACAACTGTCTCGAGTTACTGTATCAAAAGTTAGACAATTTACACCCAAAACAACAATGTGAGAAGAGTCAGTTCCAATCTATTTTCTTTAGTTTTCTTTCTTCTTTAAAAGTGGCGTTCGTATTTCGTTTTAATGTCAGGTGTAAGTTTCATGTCCTTACATGGACACAGAGGTTGCTGTGTGGAGGCAATTCTGTTTTGTCTTCAATTCCATTGCTGTTTGAGCAAAAAAGGTATGGCCGGCCAGGCTATTTTCGTAGCATCTCTTCGCTTATTTAGGTCTGCCACCTGAGAGGGGCGATTTCATCCCCTTACGAGTTTTGTCACGACAGAATTGGATCTTGTGTAAATATGGGCAACGCTGAAAAATATGTTGACTTTTGTCATCTTTCTCTTTCTCTTGTCTGTTTTTGTTTTTCTCTCTTTTTACATTTAGTCAAGTTTTGACTAAATGTTTTAACATAGAGGGGGGAATCGAGACGAGGGTCGTGGTGTGTGTGTGTGTGTGTCTGTCTGTCTGTCTGTCTGTCTGTCTGTGTGTGTGTGTGTGTAGAGCGATTCAGACTAAACTACTGGGCCGATCTTTATGAAATTTGACATGAGAGTTCCTGGGTATGATATCCCCGGACGTTTTTTTCATTTTTTCGATAAATACCTTTGATGACGTCATATCCGGCTTTTTGTAAAAGTTGAGGCGGCACTGTCACACCCTCATTTTTCCATTAAATTGATTGAAATTTTGACAAAGCAATCTTCGACGAAGGCCGGACTTCGGTATTGCATTTCAGCTTGGTGGCTTAAAAACTAATGAGTGAGTTTGGTCATTAAAAATCGGAAACTTGTAATTAAAATTATTTTTTTATTAAACGATCCAAAAACAATTTCATCTTATTCTTCGTCATTTTCTGATTCCAAAAACATATACATATGTTATATTTTGATTAAAAACAAGCTCTGAAAATTAAAAATATAAAAATTATGATCAAAATTAAATTTCCGAAATCGTTTTAAAAACTATTTCATCTTATTCCTTGTCGGTTCCTGATTCCAAAAACATATAGATATGATATGTTTGGATTAAAAACACGCTCAGAAAGTTAAAACGAAGATAGGTACAGTAAAGCGTGCTATGAAGCACAGCGCAATCGCTTCCGCGCCAAACAGGCTCGTCACTTTCACTGCCTTTTGCACTAGCGGCGGACTACGTTCAGTTTCATTCTGTGAGTTCCACAGCTTGACTAAATGTAGTAATTTCGCCTTACGCGACGTTGTTGTTGTTGCTTTCTTTCTCTCAATTCTGTCTTTCTTTCTCTTCTCTTTCTCTTCTCTTTCTCTCTATCTCAGTGTCCTCTCTGTGTCTCTGTCTCTCTCTCCTCCTCCTTCTTCTTTGGCTAACTGTTCTTTGCTTTTATCATTGTGTATCCTCACCTCTCCCTCTCTCGCACGCACATAGTATATGAATGAAGAACTCTGCACTAAAAGAACAACATCCTCTGCTCTCTTCATCGTTTTCTTTCCCTTTCTACTGCCACCACCACCTTTTCTCACCCCACCCCCCCCCCCCCCCCCCCACCCAGCTCCCCTCCCCCATTGTTGAGGCAAGATGGGGGTGGCACTGATAAGTGCAATGCTGCAGTTTGTGGAAAGTTGTATTTTGCAACTACTCTGCAACAGCTCCGGTTTCATCTAATGTCGAAACCCATCAGGAATTTCATCATTATGGTTAGGAAACAAAAAACGAATGAAGAAAGTGGAGTCTTTGAAAGAACAATGCAGTCAACTTCCACTGTTTCATTGTGAGGTCTTGTCACAGAAAACATAGGCGCGTGAAAAATGTATAGGTTACTTTATCAATTCCTGGCCCAATGATGGTGAGGGTTTTAGCAGTAGCTAACGAATGTTTTTAGTCTGATGAATCTCAATGAAGTAAACGACACAAGTTTAAAGATTTAGGCTTTGGTGTGAAATGGTGTTTTTTGTTTTTTAAAAACTTTTTTGAATTTTTGTCAAAATGGTAGGTGTAACAAATCAGGCTTTAAGAATGTGCCTGTGTGAACAGATGTAATTGTTTTGGTTTCTTTGTAGGATTCATGGCATCATTGGCTGTTCTCAGTCGTGTGATCGGCGGGAGAAAATGGAATCTTTTGATTCAGCTATTGCAACATTTTCATTGTTTAATATTAGAATGTTTTGATTTTATTCTGTTTTTGGTTGATTTTAAAATCTTTTGATACTGTGTTTTTAAATAGTTTAATTGTATGCTCGGATACTTTGTCTTGTTACAAAGATGATTGAACACAAGCTAAATGGAGAAGATGCACATGATAGGCTGTTCTTGCGCAAGTCACTTGGAATTAATGCAGTCTTGCAATTAATGAATAAGTATACGAAAACAGGTATTGAGCACACATGGACACAAATGTTACAATGGAACACCCCTTACCCCAGCTCCAGAGTTTCTGTTCATAAGGCCTAAACAAAAAATAGGTGAGGTTACGGTAACCCGACCTACCCTATTTTTAGGGGCCGACCCTATAACTTTTTATTACATTTGTAAAAAAAACCTAAAAAAACCACGAAAACGAGTGCAGAAAACGCAATGAAAGCGAAAGCGCCCGAGTCGCACACTTGATTTTTATCAGACTTTTGTATGTCCTAAAAAAAAAGAAGGGGGGTGGGGGAGGGTTGGCATTGTATTCCTTTGGATTGGAACTATGACCAGACTAAAACCGTTTGACCTCTTGAGGTTGGGAGGAAACCTCTTGAGGTTGCCAGGCCAGTGTATTGAAAAGGCCCCTTTGGTTGACTTTTTATTAAACGGACAGAGATCTATCAATCTCCATGGCAACGTGCATCTCGGTGTCAAGTCCAGCAGCCCCTCACCTGACCGGCAGCTGGTCACCACACCTGGCCACTGGAAAGGGGGGGGGGGGGTGAAAGAAAAGGAGCTGGGCTAAGATGGGGTGATGTGCACAAGAAATTGACCAAAGTGTGTGGGAACTAGGCGCTGTGTTGGGTTGGTTTAGAAGAGATTTCAACCAATCTGACCCAGTTCTTGGGCCCCACCCAGGTGGTCACTCTCCGGTGTACAATTCCTCCTGTGTTTAAAAAAAGGACTTGTTTGGAGACACTGATGGATGGGATACCAATAGCATTTGAAAGGGGTGAGAGGAATTGGTCAGTAGAGATATTCACATTCAAAACTCCATTACAGTACAAAGAGAGAGGGAGAGAGAGAGAGAGGGGGGGGGGGGGCGTTGCGGAGGAAGGACCACATGCCTCAAGGGTTTGTAGGTAGGTTGCCTACTGTAATGTTAAATCATGAAAATAAATTGATGGGAGTTGAACTGAAGGAACATCAGGCTGGCCATGCCCTCCCTTTACCACCCCCAACATACATACATACACACAATCACACACACACACACACACACACACACACACACACACACACACACACACACACACACAGAAACACAAACACCAATCCGAATGATGCATTAGTAGTAGTAGTAGTTTGGGACTGTATATTCACCTCTAGGCCTCACGCCTCATCAGTTGTCCCATTCTTTGGTTGTGTACACTCACTCAACTCAATGCCCGTCACTCCTGTCAGGGTATGGGCCGCCAACAACAGCTCTCCAGAGTCCTCTGTCCTGGGCCATCTTTTCTATCTGACTCCAGGTGTAGCCCATCTTTCTGGTGTCGGCCTCCAGGTAGTTGTGTACAGTTTGGAGTTTAATTTCTGTGGAAGTGAGAAAATACGTCCAGGGTCAAGTTGTTAAACATTTTATAAGTTTCAATTAGGTCACCTCTAATTCTTTTGCCTTTTAATGAATATAAATTAAGGTAAGTCAGTCTCTGACTGTATGACATGCTATGGCATTCCCTTAGCAACTTTGTTACTCTTCGCTGCACTTTCTCAATGGTAATGGATTGTCTTTTTTTAAAAGGATGCCAAATAACATTTCCCTACTCAAGATGTCTCACCAGCCTTTTATACAATTTAATAAAAAATATCTTTATTTAGATAACAAAAGGTCATTTTAATCAGCCCACAGGCGGAAGGTATCGTCCACTGGACTACTACTATCACAGAGAGTCTTTCTGTGATAGTAGTGGTCCAGTGGACGATTCCTTCCGCCTGTGATCAGCCCTAGCATCTGGTTAGCTTTACAGGTCTATAGCTTTACTGATTATTTTCTCATTATGGGAGGTATGTTGTATCCAGCCTTCTGTCACAGCAGTCAGATACAGTGCGCCTTGGTTTATACATGTACTTAATCGTGTGAATGAACCCCTGAACTTGTGTCCCCCGTCAGAATCGATTTTTCTCGTTCCGCTAGAGCGAGAGAGACACCAGAGAGGTCATTGGCTCAGCGCTCTTGCTGCTGATGCAGAGTTCTATGCCCTTGAAATACTCTTTGGTGTTTGGAGGTAGTTGCGGTCCTTTGAAATAGATCGGCAGGACCAAAAGTCAAGCTTGGGTGATGTTTACAAGTATAAAACTTGTAGTTTGGTTATAAACTCTTGTTGTGGTTGAGCTCGCGCAAAATCTTGGGGGGATGCAGTGGTTTGTCTTGACATATGCACAGCTGGTAGTTGCAAATGAAAGAATGCCACTGAGCTGCTTTGCTCTTTGGGCTTTGTCAACATGATGCATCACGAATGCTTTTTGCATGCTTGTCAGGATGGTTAATACTTTTATGTTGTAGTTGTTCAAGTGACATGCTGTTGTAAGCGACAGACCCTTGTAGACGATCTCTGAGCTATGAATTTAACACGCTAAAGCTCAAGATTACCCGAAAGTATGTCACTTTGTTTATAACTAAACAAGATTTTTCATTCATAAATGATTTAAATAAAACACTCACACGAGCACTCACGAGCAGAACATGATTCTGGTTGAAAAAACACAAAGAGGCATGTGACTTGACATGTACTCGTGATTACAGGAGCATCTGCATAAGTAGCTATCATGTGTCGAATCAGATTCTTTTTCCAAAATAAAAAACTTCTGTCCTAACCAGCTGATTTCTTTGTGTGTTGCAGGGCTGTGAAGCTATTCTACCAACTGCTGTACCTCAACCGTGCATTCCCACGCTCTAATGAAGTGCACATGCGACTAAGCTTGATGTTCAAAGTCTTGAAGAACTATGAGGGAAGTTTGAAGGTAAGAGAAATAGATAAAAATGAGTAAATAAAACTAAGGCACAAAAAAAAAAGTCTGTTTACGGTAACATAGGCAAAAAAAATAGGGTCGGTAGGTCGGGATATTTATTTTTTTTTGATTTTCTCCAAAAAAACATTTTTAAGTTATTTTGCCAAAAAACAAACCTTTTTTATATTTAGTCAAGTTTTGACTAAATATTTTAACATCGAGGGGGAATCGAAACGAGGGTCGTGGTGTATGTGCGTGTGTGTGTCTGTGTGTCTGTGTGTGTGCGTGTGTGTGTGTGTGTAGAGCGATTCAGACTAAACTACTGGACCGATCTTTATAAAATTTGACATGAGAGTTCCTGGGAATGATATCCCCAGATGTTTTTTTGACTCACATGCGAAGCAAAAGTGAGTCTATGTACTCACCCGAGTCGTCCGTCCGGACGTCCGGACGTCCGTCCGTCCGTCCGGAAAACTTTAACGTTGGATATTTCTTGGACACTATTCAGTCTATCAGTACCAAATTTGGCAAGATGATGACAAGGCCCCAAAAAACATACATAGCATCTTGACCTTGCTTCAAGGTCAAGGTCGCAGGGGCCATAAATGTTGCCTAAAAAACAGCTATTTTTCATATTTTTCCCATTTTCTCTGAAGTTTTTGAGATTCAATACCTCACCTATATATGATATATAGGGCAAAGTAAGCCCCATCTTTTGATACCAGTTTGGTTTACCTTGCTTCAAGGTCAAGGTCACAGGAGCTCTTCAAAGTTGGATTGTATACATATTTTGAAGTGACCTTGACCCTGAACTATGGAAGATAACTGTTTCAAACTTAAAAATTATGTGGGGCACATGTTATGCTTTCATCATGAGACACATTCGGTCACATGTGATCAAGGTCAAGGTCATTTTGACCCTTATGAAATGTGACCAAAATAAGGTAGTGAACCACTAAAAGTGACCATATCTCATGGTAGAAAGAGCCAATAAGCACCATTGTACTTCCTATGTCTTGAATTAACAGCTTTGTGTTGCATGACCTTGGATGACCTTGACCTTGGGTTAAGGTCACATGTATTTTGGTAGGAAAAATGTGTAAAGCATGTGAGTCGTATGGGCTTTGCCCTTCTTGTTTGATAAATGTCTTTGATGACGTCATATCCGGCTTTTCGTGAAAGTTGAGGCGGCACTGTCACGCCCTCATTTTTCAACCAAATTGGTTGAAATTTTGGTCAAGTAATCTTCGACGAAGCCCGGACTTCGGTATTGCATTTCAGCTTGGTGGCTTAAAAATTAATTAATGACTTTGGTCATTAAAAAACTAAAAATTGTAAAAAAAAATAAAAATTTATAAAACGATCCAAATTTACGTTTATCTTATTCTCCATCATTTGCTGATTCCAAAAACATATAAATATGTTATATTCGGATTAAAAACAAGCTCTGAAAATTAAATATATAAAAATTATTATCAAAATTAAATTTTCCAAATCAATTTATAAACACTTTCATCTTATTCCTTTTCGGTTCCTGATTCCAAAAACATATACATATGATATGTTTGGATTAAAAACACGCTCAGAAAGTTAAAACAAAGAGAGGTACAGAAAAGCGTGCTATCCTTCTTAGCGCAACTACTACCCCGCTCTTCTTGTCAATTTCACTGCCTTTGCCATGAGTGGTGGACTGACGATGCTACGAGTATACGGTCTTGCTGAAAAATGGCATTGCGTTCAGTTTCATTCTGTGAGTTCGACAGCTACTTGACTAAATATTGTATTTTCGCCTTACGCGACTTGTTTGTTTTGTTTTCCCAAATGCCAAAAAAAGTCTAGGGTCGCGCGAAAAAATAGGGTCGGTCGGGATACCGTAAACAGACTATTTTTTGTTGTTGGTCTAATCCACAAACCTTGAGTCTTGGCATAGAAAACTGTCTTTGCAGTTCGAAAGACTGTTCATCTTTATTTCATGTGCTTATTTCTTGTTTCCAGACTAAAGTGATTTGTGATTGTGGTTTTTTTTCTGAATTAAATTTTAACTTATTTGGGTGAATTTTTCAGATTTATTGATAATTTAAATTCATCAGCTGTTTAGTTTAAACAATGTTTCATTAAATCAAACATGATACAATAATACAATGATAAACAATAGGGACACGAACTCAAGCGAACGCTGTTTGGATCTGCTAACGTTGTAAAGTAAGTCAAGTGTGCTGTGAAATGCTGCAAGTGGATGACTTACAACAAACTTCTCTGCAAAAAAACAGAGGGTATCTACATGAGTTCAAGCCATATACAGTATCCAGCTGGTTACAGAGAGCACTTAATGAGTTATTTAGGGGAAGGGGGGGGGGGGGGGGGGGGGGTGAGACTACAACTACAAGTAAAATGAGAAACTTGAAATTGATGCAGTTTCAGAATTTTGAAAGCATGAAGAGAATACATTGTTAAACACTAAAACAGACAAGAAAGCCCCAGATTGTATTTTTGTCAGCTCTGATAGTCAGTTATGTGTGTTCTTCTTTTCCAGCACTTCAGATTGTGCCTGTCAGATTCCAGTGAATGTACACTCACTTACTCAGAGAGTGAGTAGAACTTTTTGAGATTTTTTAATGTACATGTAGCAAGAAGAAAGTTATTGAGTATTTAGGCTTCTGAGTGTGGTCTTTTGAGTATTTTGCTAACAATGGTCTTAAAAAAAAGTATGTGTTTGTTTAAATAAAAGAGCAAAGACAGCTTAGATGATTTGTTGTGAAGAGAAAAAACACGCAGGGGAAAACATTTTTGTCGAAAGTATTGATTTCTTAGAAAGCAACCTTCCATTCTAGCTGGTGCAATTTCTTAACCTTTGGCTTCACTGTAAGCTTGTGCCGAAAGATTGAGGGAGCGTCTCCAGCCCAATAACATTAGCTTGTGCTGAAAGATTGAGGGAGCGTCTCCAGCCCAATAACATTAGCTTGTGCTGAAAGATTGAGGGAGCGTCTCCAGCCCAATAACATTAGCTTGTGCTGAAAGATTGAGGGAGCGTCTCCAGCCCAATAACATTAGCTTGTGCTGAAAGATTGAGGGAGCGTCTCCAGCCCAATAACATTAGCTTGTGCTGAAAGATTGAGGGAGCGTCTCCAGCCCAATAACATTAGCTTGTGCTGAAAGATTGAGGGAGCGTCTCCAGCCCAATAACATTAGCTTGTGCTGAAAGATTGAGGGAGCGTCTCCAGCCCAATAACATTAGCTTGTGCTGAAAGATTGAGGGAGCGTCTCCAGCCCAATAACATTAGCTTGTGCTGAAAGATTGAGGGAGCGTCTCCAGCCCAATAACATTAGCTTGTGCTGAAAGATTGAGGGAGCGTCTCCAGCCCAATTTATTTATTTATTTATTTACGAGGATTTATATCGCGCACGTATCTCACCACACAAGGCGACTCAAGGCGCATGTTACCTATTAATGCCGTGTGGGATGGAATTTTTTACACAATATATCACGCATTCACATCGGCCAGTAGATCGACTGCCTTTAGGCGCTGCATCCACCTTTCACGGCCTATTATTCCAGGTCACACGGGTATTTTGGTGGACATTTTTATCTACGCCTATACAATTTTGCCAGGAAAGACCCTTTTGTCAATCGTGGGATCTTTAACGTTAATAACAATAACATTAGCTTGTGCTGAAAGATTGAGGGAGCGTCTCCAGCCCAATAACATTAGCTTGTGGTGATGCAACGTTATGGTTTTAACCCAAGCGACCCCACCCTTTATAATACTCGTTTTTCTTGACTCGCTCGGCCTCCCTGACATGTGAGGAAATAATAAGGAGACGGATGGGTCTTTGTTCGCTTCCCTTTGTTCTTTCCTCTCAGCCAACCTGCTACTTTGTCGGTTGTCGTTTCCCCTGAACAAAATGTGGCAAAGCCATTGGTTCAGCGGTATGGGAAGAGAAATGATGTGAGAAAGTCTATGTTAATTAAAAGTTTCGTTTTTCTTCCCTAAAGGACACAAATTTACTTCCGGAAAAGAAGCTGTGTGTGCACATCTGTTTGTATCTTTGTATGCATGTACAATTCATTCACTTTATGACAGTACGTAACATTAACACAAATTTGTTTAAACTGTCAGTGATAAACCCCTCTTTTTTCTTTCTTTTTTTTAGGAATATTGTGGGGGTTTATTTTTTAAAAATTACTCACCAGCTTTCTCGTGTGAAAAGCTAAAGTAATCCATGTGTTAAGTGTATTATGTGCTATTTACAAAACAGGTGGTTCACTTTCACAGTGTATGCTTGCAGCCTAAGAAAGAGATGATACGGTTGTGTGCACACGAGGAAAGTGTCTGGGGTTTTAAGTTCTGCGCTCTTTAATGCCCTATTTCAAGGGTCAAGGTCTTCCTCTGAACATTGCTCCTTGCTTTTTGATGCAAGGCGAGTAGGGAATTATGCATTCAAAAGAGACCTGGTTTTTTTTCACAATGTGAAGCCTCTTGCTTTTTTTCCTTCTGTGGGTGAAATTGAAAATGCCTATGGTTTGTTGTGACTGAAGGGATCCTTTCACTTTTTTTTTTTTACAGTTTGGGTTTCGCCTTGCATTTCTGTTTCTTTGTTGTGTCCCAACACACAGCTGCAAGTTTGTGTTGACACTGCCAGCTGTCGAAATTATCCTCTCTGGTTTCCCCCCCTTCCTTTCGGATCTTCTGTACAGTTTTCATCTCTATGTGAATCATGAAAAGCTCTGTGACCCCTGAACTGTTGCCCCACAGCTCTGAATCATCAGCTGTAAGTGTAATCCACAAACCAAGGGTTGAAGTGAGGGGGGGGGGGGGGGGGTGAGAGTGTCAAGGGGCCCTGTGTGGCAGTATTAATGTTGGTGTAGTTCAGTGCAGGGATAGACAGACAGCGCGCAACAACAAAGACCTTCACAATGGGGGCAGGTGATAGGCAGACCAATAAAAAAAATTAAAAGCAATGGGGCAAGATGGATGATTGAAATGGGAGAGCTTTATATGGAGGAGACAGAATCAGGGGTGGAGAAAGAGAGAGTGTGTTGATATGTTTTTTTAAATGCTGGTGTGAACGTTTGTCACCGCGAGACTGGATGTAAAACATGAGTCAATGGGTATGTTTTGTGAAATCAAGTGCATTTATGGTCGGTGCTTTGTCTCGTTATTATTGCCACCTCAGTACAATATAATCACACACATTAGATTTCTAACAGAGAGAGAGAAGGTAGAACTAGAAATGAGGGGGGGGGGGGGGGTGGTAGTTGTGTCACAGTGACCTTAAGCATGGAAGGTTGATGTGACCGACCAGGTGACAATCTCACCTGCTTGTGAGCAAAATAAAACTGTTAAATGAAGTCTTTGTTTAAGATTCAAGCTCAGGTATTTTCCTGGACGTGCATTCTCTGTTGAAAAGTGGTCCCTTAAAACTTTTCCTTTGTTGCAGTATCTGAGAGCTATCTTGAAACGTTAAAACAATGGCACAATACAGCATTAGTTTATGTGACTAGCTACCAGCAGGTAGTTTGTGATAGCTTTCAAGATCAAAGTCTCAGAATAGACGCTTTCTGGAAATTACTCTGTCATGGTTTGTCTGCATCGTGGAAGAGTTGTGTTCCTTGAATGTGAGGCAAGATGTACACATGCAGGTATTGTCACAGTGAACAAATAGCTGCTCTGCTGTACATGTTTTCATAGAAAAATCGGATGGAGCTGACACTGCATTTTTGCTTAAAAACACCAACAGTTACTGTATTTCCAAACATTGTATATTAAGCTTTTGTATTTATGAAGTAGACTGCAGTGATGGCGCTAGTATTTTTTCAAACCGGTAGGCAAACTTTTATGATGCAAACAGTCCAGGAAAAAATGGTAGGCAAGTCATTGGAACCAGTAAGAGTCCAACTCAGAGTACTGGTTTTATTGTTTTACCAGCGAAAAAAACGGTAGTTCTAAAAATCAACCGGTAGGTCATACCGGCAGCCAATTTTGTTCCGGTATTTTCTCGTTTCAACCGGTAGAATACCGGTAATTACGGGTTAACGCCATTACTGAGACTGTACACGTGTATATAATGTCGTTTGATGATTGTGTGTGTTCACTTTTTATTTGGAATTTTTGTTTTTGTTTCAGGACGACTCCACGTGGCTCACTTACTGGAGGTTCAGGTCAGTGACAAGAATCTGAACTGATTCCAAAGTGATCTCATCACAGTCTTGAAAATCTAAGTGTTGCTTAACAGATAACATGGCCAGACTCTGTGAAACTGTTGTTATCAATTTCATGCCCATGGAAATATGAATGCTCTTCAAGATTTGTTTTTTCTTAGTGGCTTTTTGGAACCACTTTCAAATTTTAGAGTAGAAAGTTTGTATGGGTCTGTACCATGTAAGGGGTCAAGGTCAGTGGGACTGCTTCAAACCTTCCGCCCTGTCACGGTTAAAAATAATTGCATCATATAATTGACGAAATAGGGCGCTGCATAAAAATTTGTTCCTTTAGGGTTTCCTCAAATTAGCAATAAGGTGTATCATATTTGGCAAGATTGCATGAAAAAGCTTTAAGATCTCCCAAAGTTAGCAACAAGGTGTATGATATTTGGCAAGATTGCATGAAAATGCCTTTAGGATCTCCCAAAGTTAGCAACAAGGTGTATCATATCTTTCCCAACATCAAAAATAAGATGCATCGTATTTGACAAAGTAGGTGACTGCATGAAACATTGCATTTATAATAATGTTCGCCCCACAAATGGTGACATTTTGAGCTTGGCTCAAGGCATGTTGCACGTAGAATGATTGTGGGCATTGGGATGGTGAAGTCAGGGCCAGACATGCTGCTGGCAGGGCAAGTCCAACAGGTGACATTTTGAGCTTGGCTAACGGCATGTTGCACAGTCATAGAATTGTTGTGGGCATCGGACAGTGAAATGAGGTCGAGACATGTTGCACATAGAGTTACTGTGGGCATTGGGACGGTGAAATGAGGTAGAGACATGTTGCATGTAAAGTTACTGTGGGCATTGGGCCGGTGAAATGAGGTTGAGACATGTTGCACGTAAAGTTACTGTGGGCATTGGGCCGGTGAAATAGGTTGAGACATGCTGCTTGCAGGGCAAGTCCAAGGCGGCCAAGGAGTCGTACGAAGCGTTCCTCCTGTTGGACAACCTGCCGGCCACACTGAAGGCCACTGCGCTCCGTCAGCTTGGTGAGTGGGCTCCTCTTTGTCCGTCCGTCTGTCTCTCTTTTCTGCCCAAGTCTGTGTAGCCTCCAGTCGGCATTGGCCGTTGCTGCCCTCTTGACGTTTTTGTCTGTACGTCTCTGTTTTCTGCCCAAGTCTGTGTAGCCTCCAGTTGGCATTGGCCGTTGCTGCCCTCTGACGTCTTTGTCTGTACGTCTCTGTTTTCTGCCCAAGTCTATGTAGCCTCCAGTCGTCATTGGCCGATGCTGCCCTTTGACGTCTTTGTCTGTCTCTGTTTTTGACTCACATGCGAAGCAAAAGTGAGTCTATGTACTCACCCGAGTCGTCCGTCCGGCCGGCCGGCCGGCCGTCCGGAAAACTTTAACGTTGGATATTTCTTGGACACTATTCAGTCTATCAGTACCAAATTTGTCTGTGTTGCCTACAGGTTTTGTGTGTGTTGTTTTTCTGACATTCTTGTCTGTTCCTTGAGTGAGTAGACTCGTCTTTGCCTCTCTGTCTCTGTTTTCCGCCCATGTCTGTGTAGCCTCCAGTCAGCTTATTGGCCTTGGCTGCTGCTTCCCTCTGATGCCTTTGTCTGTCTCTGTTTTCCCCTTTGTCTGTGTTGCCTGCAGTCTTTTTTCTTCTTTTTTGTTTTGTTTGTTTGTTTGCATTCATGTCTGTCTTTGTGGCCATCCGTCTTCGTCTGCTCCAGCCGTGCGTATCCTCCACCTTCTCTGGTGCCTCGGTCATGTCTGTCTTTGTTGCCATCCGTCTTCGTCTGCTTCAGCCGTGCGTATCCTCCACCTTCTCTGGTGCCTGGGTCATGTCTGTCTTTGTTGCCATCCGTCTTCGTCTGCTCCAGCCGTGCGTATCCTCCACCTTCTCTGGTGCCTGGGTCATGTCTGTCTTTGTGGCCATCCGTCTTCGTCTGCTCCAGCCGTGCGTATCCTCCACCTTCTCTGGTGCCTCGGTCATGTCTGTCTTTGTTGCCATCGGTCTTCGTCTGCTTCAGCCGTGCGTATCCTCCACCTTCTCTGGTGCCTGGGTCATGTCTGTCTTTGTTGCCATCCGTCTTCGTCTGCTTCAGCCGTGCGTATCCTCCACCTTCTCTGGTGCCTGGGTCATGTCTGTCTTTGTTGCCATCCGTCTTCGTCTGCTTCAGCCGTGCGTATCCTCCACCTTCTCTGGTGCCTGGGTCATGTCTGTCTTTGTTGCCATCTGTCTTCGTCTGCTTCAGCCGTGCGTATCCTCCAGCTTCTCTGGTGCCTCGGTCATGTCTGTCTTTGTGGCCATCCGTCTTCGTCTGCTCCAGCCGTGCGTATCCTCCACCTTCTCTGGTGCCTCGGTCATGTCTGTCTTTGTTGCCATCGGTCTTCGTCTGCTTCAGCCGTGCGTATCCTCCAGCTTCTCTGGTGCCTCGGTCATGGCTGTCTTTGTTGCCATCGGTCTTCGTCGGCTTCAGCCGTGCGTATCCTCCAGCTTCTCTGGTGCCTCGGTCATGTCTGTCTTTGTGGCCATCCGTCTTCGTCTGCTCCAGCCGTGCGTATCCTCCACCTTCTCTGGTGCCTCGGTCATGTCTGTCTTTGTTGCCATCGGTCTTCGTCTGCTCCAGCCGTGCGTATCCTCCAGCTTCTATGGTGCCTCAGTCATGGCTGTTGTTCTTGTTGCTTTGGGGTCTTGGGTCCCTTCTGCGCCTCAGCGTTGACTGCTACTCCTGCTGCGGGGATGTTGCTGTGATTTATTTTGTATAGCAAATTTGCCAGAATGGCCACAAAGGTTTGCCGCTATTTTTCAAAGTCCTTGGTATTACCTCTTCCTCCCTGTGAAAAAGGTTTGGCAGCTTTGTGATTTGATACAAGTTCTGCTGTGGCAAAGTGACATCCTTAATCAGATTTCTTTTTGACTTTGTAAGTTATGCTGCTAGTGTCACTGGTGATTCTGCTACTGTTGTGTCTTTGTCTAGTGCATTTTTTACTGTGTGAGGCTGTCTTGACACCGGGGTCGTCTTGATTTTTATCTGCTCTTCCATTTCTGTAAGCTCCTGCTGGGATTAGGATTCTTTAAGTTTAAGTCTTTGAGACAATGCAGTGTGACACAGAACATTGTCAAATTACTTACGGCTTTTCATATGGCTCTGAATTATGGCAGCATATAACTAGGGATAAAACGTTGTGTGTCAGTGAGTCACTGTCAGTGGAAATGGTGTATACACAAATGCACAATCTCTTTTGCAAGTGCAGCAGGGTACAGATGGGTGTCGCTATGCACTTACACTTTCTCACCTCACCCCTTGGTATAGGATACAGGCCAGGGGCCCTACACCACACTTAACCTCTTTCTCTACTGAATTCTCTCTCTCTCCCCCTCTCTCTCTCTCCCCCTCTCCCCCCCTCTCTCTCTCTCTCCCCCCCCCCTCTCCCCCCCCCCTCTCTCTCTCTCTCTCTCTCTCTCTCTCTCTCTCTCTCTCTCTCTCTCTCTCTCTCTCTCTCTCTCTCTTTCTCTCATATACACAGTCAAGTCACACATTCTATTTTTGTCCTGTCATTCATCAAGGAAGTCACTTTAGAAATACAATGTGTTGAATTAAACCGTTCATACACCAAACTTGACACCTTATTCAAAAACAGTGTCAGGCTTTAAGTGTAGTGTAACATGCCTGTACTTCATAGCCTTTGTCTTTTAACAGAGAGGATACTGTCTCCTTTGCTTTGTGTCAAAAAGCTAGATGATGGATAAAACAGAAGTAGAAGCATCTCTTATTTAAAACAGGTCCTGGATAAGTTCGTTTTTTTTTGGTAAGTTTTGTTGCAAGTGTACTTTGTACCAGGAAAACAAGTGAACAGCAAAAAACATTGACAAAGAAATCTACAAATATTTATCTGTTTGAGAGAAGTAAGATGTGAAATGTTAACGAGTAAGCTGGGTATAATTCGTGGAGAGAAAACCATTTCTCAGCCACTATCAAACAGTTGTATATCTCATTATATTTAGTCAAGTTTTGACTAAATATTTTAACATCGAGGGGGAATCGAAACGAGGGTCGTGGTGTATGTGTGTGTGTGTGTGTGTGTGTGTGTGTCTGTCTGTGTGTGTGTCTGTCTGTGTGTGTGTGTAGAGCGATTCAGACTAAACTACTGGACCGATCTTTATGAAATTTGACATGAGAGTTCCTGGGTATGAAATCCCCGAACGTTTTTTTCATTTTTTTGATAAATGTCTTTGATGACGTCATATCCGGCTTTTCGTGAAAGTTGAGGCGGCACTGTCACGCCCTCATTTTTCAACCAAATTGGTTCAAATTTTGGTCAAGTAATCTTCGACGAAGCCCGGGGTTTGGTATTGCATTTCAGCTTGGTGGCTTAAAAATTAATTAATGACTTTGGTCATTAAATATCGGAAAATTGTAAAAAAAAATAAAAATTTATAAAACGATCCAAATTTACGTTTATCTTATTCTCCATCATTTGCTGATTCCAAAAACATATAAATATGTTATATTTGGATTAAAAACAAGCTCTGAAAATTAAATATATAAAAATTATTATCAAAATTAAATTGTCCAAATCAATTTAAAAACACTTTCAGCTTATTCCTTGTCGGTTCCTGATTCCAAAAACATATAGATATGATATGTTTGGATTAAAAACACGCTCAGAAAGTTAAAACAAAGAGAGGTACAGAAAAGCGTGCTATCCTTCTTAGCGCAACTATTACCCCGCTCTTCTTGTCAATTTCACTGCCTTTGCCATGAGCGGTGGACTGACGATGCTACGAGTATACGGTCTTGCTGAAAAATGGCAGCTACTTGACTAAATATTGTATTTTCGCCTTACGCGACTTGTTTTACTTTTAGCAAGTTAGAAAGATTAAGTTCAGCACCCATATTTGTAGAATTAAAAACTGCTTCTACATTATGTGCCGCACTGTAGTAATTGTAGTAATGTGTGTTGGTGACGGAAAATGCTGAATCACTTGATTATTCATTTGACCTATTAGGCCAAAAAAAAAAAAGGTCTGTTTACGGTAACATAGGCCCAAAAAATAGGGTCGGTAGGTCGGGATTTTTTTTTCTTTCCCCAAAACCATATTTTTACGTTATTTTGCAAAAAAAACAAAAGATTTTTTTTTTCCCAAACGCCAAAAAAAAGTCTAGGGTCGCGCGAAAAAAATAGGGTCGGTCGGGTTACCGTAAACAGACCTTTTTTTTTTTTTGGCCTTACATGTAAAATGTAAAAACTTAGTATTCAAGGTACCCTTTTCTGTTTGATTTTTCATTGACAGGCATTGGCGTCCAGACAAACCATGTTCTTGTAGCTTTCACCCTTTTTTCATTGACAGGCATTGGCGTCCAGACAAAACATGTTCTTGTAGCTTTCACCCTTTTTTCATTGACAGGCATTGGCGTCCAGACAAACCATGTTCTTGTAGCTTTCACCCTTTTTTCATTGACAGGCATTGGCGTCCAGACAAAACATGTTCTTGTAGCTTTCACCCTTTTTTCATTGCAGGCATTGGCGTCCAGACAAAACATGTTCTTGTAGCTTTCACCCTTTTTTCATTGCAGGCATTGGCGTCCAGACAAAACATGTTCTTGTAGCTTTCACCCTTTTTTCATTGACAGGCATTGGCGTCCAGACAAACCATGTTCTTGTAGCTTTCACCCTTTTTTCATTGACAGGCATTGGCGTCCAGACAAAACATGTTCTTGTAGCTTTCACCCTTTTTTCATTGACAGGCATTGGCGTCCAGACAAACATGTTCTTGTAGCTTTCACCCTTTTTTCATTGACAGGCATTGGCGTCCAGACAAAACATGTTCTTGTAGCTTTCACCCTTTTTTCATTGGCAGGCATTGGCGTCCAGACAAACCATGTTCTTGTAGCTTTCACCCTTTTTTCATTGGCAGGCATTGGCGTCCAGACAAAACATGTTCTTGTAGCTTTCACCCTTTTTTCATTGGCAGGCATTGGCGTCCAGACAAAACATGTTCTTGTAGCTTTCACCCTTTTTTCATTGACAGGCATTGGCGTCCAGACAAAACATGTTCTTGTAGCTTTCACCCTTTTTTCATTGGCAGGCATTGGCGTCCAGACAAAACATGTTCTTGTAGCTTTCACCCTTTTTTCATTGGCAGGCATTGGCGTCCAGACAAACCATGTTCTTGTAGCTTTCACCCTTTTTTCATTGGCAGGCATT
Organism: Littorina saxatilis; assembly: GCF_037325665.1. NCBI lineage: Eukaryota > Metazoa > Mollusca > Gastropoda > Littorinimorpha > Littorinidae > Littorina > Littorina saxatilis. The sequence goes on along the minus strand of NC_090257.1, from coordinate 2,571,930 downwards.
GGCGTCCAGACAAACCATGTTCTTGTAGCTTTCACCCTTTTTTCATTGGCAGGCATTGGCGTCCAGACAAACCATGTTCTTGTAGCTTTCACCCTTTTTTCATTGGCAGGCATTGGCGTCCAGACAAACCATGTTCTTGTAGCTTTCACCCTTTTTTCATTGGCAGGCATTGGCGTCCAGACAAACCATGTTCTTGTAGCTTTCACCCTTTTTTCATTGGCAGGCATTGGCGTCCAGACAAACCATGTTCTTGTAGCTTTCACCCTTTTTTCATTGGCAGGCATTGGCGTCCAGACAAACCATGTTCTTGTAGCTTTCACCCTTTTTTCATTGGCAGGCATTGGCGTCCAGACAAACATGTTCTTGTAGCTTTCACCCTTTTTTCATTGGCAGGCATTGGCGTCCAGACAAAACATGTTCTTGTAGCTTTCACCCTTTTTTCATTGGCAGGCATTGGCGTCCAGACAAACCATGTTCTTGTAGCTTTCACCCTTTTTTCATTGGCAGGCATTGGCGTCCAGACAAAACATGTTCTTGTAGCTTTCACCCTTTTTTCATTGGCAGGCATTGGCGTCCAGACAAAACATGTTCTTGTAGCTTTCACCCTTTTTTCATTGGCAGGCATTGGCGTCCAGACAAACATGTTCTTGTAGCTTTCACCCTTTTTTCATTGGCAGGCATTGGCGTCCAGACAAACCATGTTCTTGTAGCTTTCACCCTTTTTTCATTGGCAGGCATTGGCGTCCAGACAAACCATGTTCTTGTAGCTTTCACCCTTTTTTCATTGGCAGGCATTGGCGTCCAGACAAAACATGTTCTTGTAGCTTTCACCCTTTTTTCATTGGCAGGCATTGGCGTCCAGACAAACCATGTTCTTGTAGCTTTCACCCTTTTTTCATTGGCAGGCATTGGCGTCCAGACAAAACATGTTCTTGTAGCTTTCACCCTTTTTTCATTGGCAGGCATTGGCGTCCAGACAAAACATGTTCTTGTAGCTTTCACCCTTTTTTCATTGGCAGGCATTGGCGTCCAGACAAAACATGTTCTTGTAGCTTTCACCCTTTTTTCATTGGCAGGCATTGGCGTCCAGACAAAACATGTTCTTGTAGCTTTCACCCTTTTTTCATTGGCAGGCATTGGCGTCCAGACAAAACATGTTCTTGTAGCTTTCACCCTTTTTTCATTGGCAGGCATTGGCGTCCAGACAAAACATGTTCTTGTAGCTTTCACCCTTTTTTCATTGGCAGGCATTGGCGTCCAGACAAAACATGTTCTTGTAGCTTTCACCCTTTTTTCATTGGCAGGCATTGGCGTCCAGACAAAACATGTTCTTGTAGCTTTCACCCTTTTTTCATTGGCAGGCATTGGCGTCCAGACAAAACATGTTCTTGTAGCTTTCACCCTTTTTTCATTGGCAGGCATTGGCGTCCAGACAAAACATGTTCTTGTAGCTTTCACCCTTTTTTCATTGGCAGGCATTGGCGTCCAGACAAAACATGTTCTTGTAGCTTTCACCCTTTTTTCATTGGCAGGCATTGGCGTCCAGACAAAACATGTTCTTGTAGCTTTCACCCTTTTTTCATTGGCAGGCATTGGCGTCCAGACAAAACATGTTCTTGTAGCTTTCACCCTTTTTTCATTGGCAGGCATTGGCGTCCAGACAAAACATGTTCTTGTAGCTTTCACCCTTTTTTCATTGGCAGGCATTGGCGTCCAGACAAACCATGTTCTTGTAGCTTTCACCCTTTTTTCATTGGCAGGCATTGGCGTCCAGACAAACCATGTTCTTGTAGCTTTCACCCTTTTTTCATTGGCAGGCATTGGCGTCCAGACAAACCATGTTCTTGTAGCTTTCACCCTTTTTTCATTGGCAGGCATTGGCGTCCAGACAAACCATGTTCTTGTAGCTTTCACCCTTTTTTCATTGGCAGGCATTGGCGTCCAGACAAACCATGTTCTTGTAGCTTTCACCCTTTTTTCATTGGCAGGCATTGGCGTCCAGACAAACCATGTTCTTGTAGCTTTCACCCTTTTTTCATTGGCAGGCATTGGCGTCCAGACAAACCATGTTCTTGTAGCTTTCACCCTTTTTTCATTGGCAGGCATTGGCGTCCAGACAAAACATGTTCTTGTAGCTTTCACCCTTTTTTCATTGGCAGGCATTGGCGTCCAGACAAAACATGTTCTTGTAGCTTTCACCCTTTTTTCATTGGCAGGCATTGGCGTCCAGACAAAACATGTTCTTGTAGCTTTCACCCTTTTTTCATTGGCAGGCATTGGCGTCCAGACAAAACATGTTCTTGTAGCTTTCACCCTTTTTTCATTGGCAGGCATTGGCGTCCAGACAAACCATGTTCTTGTAGCTTTCACCCTTTTTTCATTGGCAGGCATTGGCGTCCAGACAAACCATGTTCTTGTAGCTTTCACCCTTTTTTCATTGGCAGGCATTGGCGTCCAGACAAAACATGTTCTTGTAGCTTTCACCCTTTTTTCATTGGCAGGCATTGGCGTCCAGACAAAACATGTTCTTGTAGCTTTCACCCTTTTTTCATTGGCAGGCATTGGCGTCCAGACAAACATGTTCTTGTAGCTTTCACCCTTTTTTCATTGGCAGGCATTGGCGTCCAGACAAAACATGTTCTTGTAGCTTTCACCCTTTTTTCATTGGCAGGCATTGGCGTCCAGACAAAACATGTTCTTGTAGCTTTCACCCTTTTTTCATTGGCAGGCATTGGCGTCCAGACAAAACATGTTCTTGTAGCTTTCACCCTTTTTTCATTGGCAGGCATTGGCGTCCAGACAAAACATGTTCTTGTAGCTTTCACCCTTTTTTCATTGGCAGGCATTGGCGTCCAGACAAAACATGTTCTTGTAGCTTTCACCCTTTTTTCATTGGCAGGCATTGGCGTCCAGACAAAACATGTTCTTGTAGCTTTCACCCTTTTTTCATTGGCAGGCATTGGCGTCCAGACAAAACATGTTCTTGTAGCTTTCACCCTTTTTTCATTGGCAGGCATTGGCGTCCAGACAAAACATGTTCTTGTAGCTTTCACCCTTTTTTCATTGGCAGGCATTGGCGTCCAGACAAAACATGTTCTTGTAGCTTTCACCCTTTTTTCATTGGCAGGCATTGGCGTCCAGACAAAACATGTTCTTGTAGCTTTCACCCTTTTTTCATTGGCAGGCATTGGCGTCCAGACAAAACATGTTCTTGTAGCTTTCACCCTTTTTTCATTGGCAGGCATTGGCGTCCAGACAAAACATGTTCTTGTAGCTTTCACCCTTTTTTCATTGGCAGGCATTGGCGTCCAGACAAAACATGTTCTTGTAGCTTTCACCCTTTTTTCATTGGCAGGCATTGGCGTCCAGACAAAACATGTTCTTGTAGCTTTCACCCTTTTTTCATTGGCAGGCATTGGCGTCCAGACAAAACATGTTCTTGTAGCTTTCACCCTTTTTTCATTGGCAGGCATTGGCGTCCAGACAAAACATGTTCTTGTAGCTTTCACCCTTTTTTCATTGGCAGGCATTGGCGTCCAGACAAAACATGTTCTTGTAGCTTTCACCCTTTTTTCATTGGCAGGCATTGGCGTCCAGACAAAACATGTTCTTGTAGCTTTCACCCTTTTTTCATTGGCAGGCATTGGCGTCCAGACAAAACATGTTCTTGTAGCTTTCACCCTTTTTTCATTGGCAGGCATTGGCGTCCAGACAAAACATGTTCTTGTAGCTTTCACCCTTTTTTCATTGACAGGCATTGGCGTCCAGACAAAACATGTTCTTGTAGCTTTCACCCTTTTTTCATTGGCAGGCATTGGCGTCCAGACAAAACATGTTCTTGTAGCTTTCACCCTTTTTTCATTGGCAGGCATTGGCGTCCAGACAAAACATGTTCTTGTAGCTTTCACCCTTTTTTCATTGGCAGGCATTGGCGTCCAGACAAACCATGTTCTTGTAGCTTTCACCCTTTTTTCATTGGCAGGCATTGGCGTCCAGACAAACCATGTTCTTGTAGCTTTCACCCTTTTTTCATTGGCAGGCATTGGCGTCCAGACAAAACATGTTCTTGTAGCTTTCACCCTTTTTTCATTGGCAGGCATTGGCGTCCAGACAAAACATGTTCTTGTAGCTTTCACCCTTTTTTCATTGGCAGGCATTGGCGTCCAGACAAAACATGTTCTTGTAGCTTTCACCCTTTTTTCATTGGCAGGCATTGGCGTCCAGACAAAACATGTTCTTGTAGCTTTCACCCTTTTTTCATTGGCAGGCATTGGCGTCCAGACAAAACATGTTCTTGTAGCTTTCACCCTTTTTTCATTGGCAGGCATTGGCGTCCAGACAAAACATGTTCTTGTAGCTTTCACCCTTTTTTCATTGACAGGCATTGGCGTCCAGACAAAACATGTTCTTGTAGCTTTCACCCTTTTTTCATTGGCAGGCATTGGCGTCCAGACAAAACATGTTCTTGTAGCTTTCACCCTTTTTTCATTGGCAGGCATTGGCGTCCAGACAAAACATGTTCTTGTAGCTTTCACCCTTTTTTCATTGGCAGGCATTGGCGTCCAGACAAAACATGTTCTTGTAGCTTTCACCCTTTTTTCATTGACAGGCATTGGCGTCCAGACAAAACATGTTCTTGTAGCTTTCACCCTTTTTTCATTGGCAGGCATTGGCGTCCAGACAAAACATGTTCTTGTAGCTTTCACCCTTTTTTCATTGGCAGGCATTGGCGTCCAGACAAAACATGTTCTTGTAGCTTTCACCCTTTTTTCATTGGCAGGCATTGGCGTCCAGACAAAACATGTTCTTGTAGCTTTCACCCTTTTTTCATTGACAGGCATTGGCGTCCAGACAAAACATGTTCTTGTAGCTTTCACCCTTTTGTCAGGACAGTGTTTTGTGAGGCCAAAATAAAAATAAAAAGTTGTGGTTAAGGTAACGAGCCTCAAAAGAAAAGGGTAGGTTGGTTTATTTACACAGACTCAACGTGCATTGCATACATTCCAGTGACTGCAGATCACGCAAGTAACGTTCCTTGACCTTGTTACAGGTTTCTTGATCACTCTGGTGTACACCAAGTCCGAAGTTTCACTTCAGTCGTACGTTTTGCATGGTTTTTTTGTTGTTTTTTTTAAATTTTTGTCAAAAAAATTTTACAGTCGGAAAAAGTTATAGGGTTGGCAGCATAAAATAGTGTCGGTCAAGTTAGCATAAAATAGTGTCGGTCAAGTTACAATACATAACCAGTGGGTTTTTTCTCCTACCGCCAATGTACCTCACAGCTGCAGGAGAGATGTTACATCAGTAAATGTGACATAGACAAAGGTCTCTTATTGATTTGAGTTCTGTCCTTGGGAATGGCTCATGAATTGACATGAATAGCAGCCTATATTCCACGTTTGAGTGATCCCATTCAAACACTGAAGAAGAAGAAGCGCTATGCCATTATGACACAGACTGCAAGTGTTGCAGTGATGTACATTTTAGTCGGTCTCCGGTCTCTGACCGATCCAATTTCCCCAGGACCTATAGCTTTAACCCCAGCAGGACACAGGTCCGATTAACCCCCCTGTGATCAGAGGAGGGAACAGAGTAAATCTCCGTTTCCAACTCACTGTCCATTGCAGCGTCGTTCAAAAACACGTAGTCGAGTCTTCTTGCAGTTAATTTGCCGTTACTGATTCTTGACCAGGAGAATTCCTTGCATAGAGGGTTTAGCACCCGCCACGCGTCACATAGTTCGCACTCAGTAACAAAGTCGGTGAAAAGTTTAACGAGTGCTGGCGAGTGATTTTCGCCTGCGATGATGTCTAATTTATTGTCCATCACTGCGTTAAAGTCACCGCAGACTACTTTAAGATCACAATCACAATCACTAATTGTATCTGAAAGAGAAGTCAGAAAATGTTTAGTGTTAGCTAAGTTACACGGGGCGTACACATTGAAGATAGCCATTTCTTTAGTGCCAATGTTAACTTTTACCATCAGAATTCTATCAGAAATTTCCCCAGGACCTATAGCTTTAACCCCAGCAGGACACAGGTCCGATTAACCTACCGAAGAAGTGGTCAAGGGTCCGATCGTTTTTGTTCAATTTTCAAGAGGAAAGCTTGTTTCGGTTTTGCCAAGCAAAAGTAAACACTGCGTGAGGAAAGCTGGTTTCGGTTTTGCCAAGCGAAAGTATGCACTGCGTGTGACCAGTTTGTTGAGTGAACGAGGCACCATATGGGATCTGATTCTTTGAATTAATTTATCCTCAAGTTGGATCAAGAAGAAAAAAAGAAAACCGAACCCATATGGTGCCTCGAGTGCATTCATTGGCTCAGCAATAAATCGTTTAAACCAATGGGAACCACCCGTGCATGTTCGCACATGCGCAAGGCATTACTTTTCGTCATAATATCCGGAAAAACCGTTGTGCGTTCGAACGAAAATAAAACGAAAGAGAAACGACATAGGTCCGAAAAAAAAAAGCTCAAAGCTAAACTGAAAAATCTTTTTAAATGCGGTTTTACGTGTCGTGTTTTTGTCCTATTGAAATTGCAATCTCAAGACACTGTGTCCTATTGATTTTCAGTCTTCAGTACAATTGTCCTAAAGGCTGCTAGAAAAATGTACATCACTGTGTTAAGCTCTTTTTGGGTCAAGGTTATAGGACTTCCAAGATGGATTGATCGCTTCCACAACAACAGCATTGATTTTTTTTTCTCTCCCACTTTCTCCAATACTGAGTACCTGCTTGTCCATTTTGCATGCAGTGCAGGTGTGTTCAGATACCTGGGCCAAGGTGCATGAGAAAGTTACCAACCGGTTGGGAGCCATCCGCTGTGTTGGATTGGTTGAAATTTAGGTTTGTTGTGATTTCAACGACCCCGCAGTTTGTTCTCTCCTGGTTGGGTGGCACCCACTTTTGCTTCATGCACCTCAGCACAGGTTATAAACCAATAGCCTGATCAGAGATTACTGATTTTAGGACTACGGAAATTTATTGGCAATGTAACCCTTCTTTAAGACCCCATGGGTAAGACCTTCCCCCTTTTAACTCATTGTCTCCCAGGTACGGATATATCCCTACCCACTCATATGGCTCTATCTGACCAGGTACGGATATATCCGCTCAGACTGTTAGCTTCAGTCGCTTCCTGTAACGTCCATTTAACGCCTGCATTCCAGCGTGTTGATACACAGTTACTACAATTCTGAGTGACCTGCTGCAGCACATCTTGTCTCGGCTAAAAAAAACTTGGTCAACATAAGTGGGGTAGAAAGTGTTAAGACCTTGCTTTTCAGATTCTTTGTTCATATCTGTAAGTTTATTTCCCATTTAAGATTTCTTCCTGTTTTCAGACCTAATTTTCGCAGACTTTTTGGAAGTGTGAATTAAAAGGGAGGTTTTCAATGTAGTTGCCTTGCGTTGACACAAAAGTGCATTTTTGTGTGTTTTTGTTTTATGTTCATTTCATTTTTATTTTCATTACTTGATTGTCCCATCGCTGGGAAATTCGAGTTGCTTCCTCCCAGTGGAAAGCTAGCAGCAATGGAGTCGCGCTACCCAGGTGTCTGCGTGTTTAGGTGTATTCAGCCACCTGCACTTATTGCAGAATGATCAAGGTCTTTTACGTGCCATTGTGGTGACACGGGGATGGGACATGGCTTCCATCTCTGGGTCTGCACATAAAGTTGACCCGTGTCCGTCCCGGCCCGAATTCGAACCTGCGACCTTCCGATCACAAGTCCAGTGCTCTACCATCTGAGCTACCGGGCCCCCGCTATGTTGTTATTCGATTTTTTTCTCTCCAGTATTCAAGAAGTTTCACATATAATCCCAGGGCCTGAAATCGGGCGCCACAGCAAATAGCGAAAGCAACAGCTTGCCTACCAACCCACCACTGTTTTGATTTTCGTAGGTACACTGTCCACTTTATCTTTTACTGTAGGAAAATTAGGCACACCAACCAAAATGAGGATCGTTGCCCTGTAAAGGGATTTCCTCAGGAACACGAAGAAGAAGAAGACTCCCTGTTATGTGATGGGTTGATTAGTGATCAAATATCACAGCTGCAGATGTAGGTCGAAACAGAACTGAACTTCAAGGGTGCAGCCTTTTTTCCCTTCAGTAATATGTTCCCATGCCCTTGAACTGTATTCACTCATTATGGTCTGGCTAATTTTCAGGACAGCGTTGCGGTGTTTGAACTAGAAACTTGTTTTTCATCAGTATAGAGGTGGCGACATTTACGAGGAATTTAACCTTTAGACTCAACGAAGCACTGTCTTTTTGACGTAAACGAGCCCCGCCTTTGGTTAGACTGACCCACGTAGTTTGGACAAGTTTTGAATTTGAACATTGGTTAACACGCGTGGCCTAATTGCAGAGGAAGCTCTCATCTGAGTGACAGTATTGATTTTTTCCCATGGTGCGACCTTCAGACTTGAAGAATCAACCAGTGCTAGCGTCCCTTCTCATCTCCCGGGAACAAAAACATGTTTGTCATAATATTGTGTATCAGCAACACGGAAGTGTGTCAAGAAAGGTGTTCGATTTTTCTTTCTTGTTGCATTTTGTTGTCTTCTTATGTCAATATTAAGTCGGTTACTTATGAAGAGTAGGTGATGACATTTTTGTTTAAACTAGGTCAGATTTCAGAACAAGGACATGCAGCTTTTCTGACAATTTCATTAGGGGCCTGAAAATTGTATTTCACAGAAAGAAAGGTATATAATTTATAAACCTCCACCCACCCACCATAAACCTCCACCCACCACCATCCCCTAACTTCATCTCTGCCTGAATCTTCCTCCTTTAAAAGATTATGTGTCTTTTGAGAGACAGAAAAAAATATCCTTGTTGATAGTCTAGAGGCTGGAAAAAAAGACTGAGTTGAAAGATTTTCTAATTTGATTGAAAGATTTTGTGTCCTTGTTGATAATGCAGATACATGTACTAAAAAAATAGCAAAGTTGCAAGATTCCTTTGTTTGATAAGTGACCCAAAACTTCAGACCTTGTATGGCGATTCAATGTGGTAACATCCATTCATCACCAAAGCAAACATTTTTGGCTCACGTAAGTGTAGCCTATGCGATCGTAACTTTGTCTGTCTGTGCGTATGTGCGTGCGTGCGTGCGTGTGTATGTCTGTGGTAGAAACTCTAACATTTGAAGACGTCACATTACATTGACGTCACATTATGACGTAAGAGGGTTAGACGTCACGCGAAGGAAGTACTGAAAGTCTCAGTCATTATTATTTTGAGCGGGCCGAGACTAGTTGGCAGTCGTGTCCCTGTAAGTAGGCTACATGCAGACAAACAGATCTAGATGTAGTGTCTCGCTTTCTTGCACAGTTTCACCTATGCTCTTTCTCTGTGTGTGTGTGTGTGTGTGTGTGTGTGTGACGGAGTGATTGAGTTTGTGTTACTGTTTGTCGATTTCTTACGTGAGCCTCGATGGCTTCGCCTCTTGTTTTAGCTTGTTTTATGGCCTTATCTGTTGCGTCATGTCATGTTCGCACACTTTTCCAACTAGTCAGCTTTTTATACACACATTTTAAAGTGTTGCAGAGAGAATACTCTCTCTCTCTCTCTCTCTCTCTCTCTCTCTCTCTCGTTCTCATAGTGATGACAAAGTTTTTTGATCTGGTTGTCAAGTTGTGAATGAAACAGAACAAGAATAGTGGTGTGGCCCCAGTTACTCTTTTGCAATGTTGATCCTTCGGGGCAAAAAAAGATCAATGATTTGAAATAAAATCCACAGAAATGTGAAAAAGGTAGGCGTTGTTTGCTAAAAAAACTATGATCAGGTGTTGCATTGCAAGAAAAGAAGTAGAAAAAAATCCTCATGACACACCAGTAGAGCAGTAGCTATTCCTGGCCTTGTGCTGCAAAGTTGAGTGTACCTACGCAAGCAAAGCTCTCAGCCAATCGGAATCAAGGGGCGGTGCGCATGTGTGCAGCATACGACGTGGGCAGACAGACAGAGAGAGAGAGAGGAATATAAATATCACCCCTCGTGTGGCAAGCTTGGCATAGTTTCTCCACATCTCCCCTCTGTTTGAGCTGTGGTGGTGGTTTCCCCTTCTCTTTATTTGTAGTAGTGCTCTAATAGTAGTGGGGAAGTGTGGTTTCAGTTTTGAGGACAGAGGATTTCCCAAAAGTGTTTTTCTTGACTGGAAACCTTCCCTGTTCTCTGCGTCAGTTGTTGTCTTGCGTGTTGATCAGTGAAGTCGTGTTTTATCGTTCAGCTGACTTTAACTGATAGTGCTGAGTTTTCCAGAACTCAGCTTTTTTTCACAGCGAGGAAAAGTTGTTGAACACACGCGCAGTGTTCACAATGGGCTTGCTACATCCATAGTTTCACATCAACTGACTGGATTTCATTGTTTGGATTGCTGAAAGAAAATTGTGACACACAAAAAAAGGAAATACAAAGTTGTGATACCTTCAAGTAAATCAAGATGACGGCGTCTGTGTTAGAGTGTCGTCTTTTGGAGAATGGAATTAAACTTGGAATACGCTGTCGTAACAAGCGTCGCATGTCAAGCTCAGAAGACAAAGAAAATGGTAATTCATTGATCTTTTTCATTTGAGTTTTTAACATTGTGTTGATCTCTCCTTCTCACTTCTCCTGTCGGAGTGGGTAGTTTGATGTAAGAAAGTTTGACTTATATTTCTCTGTCTGTCTGTCTGTCTCTCTCTCTCTCTCTCACTCTCTCTCTCTCTCTCTCTCTCTCTCTCTCTCTCTCTCTCTCTCTGTCTGTCTCTGTCTCTCTGTCTCTCTCTCTCTCTCTGTCTGTCTCTCTCTGTCTCTCTCTCTCTCTCTGTCTCTGTCTCTCTCTCTCTCTCTCTCTCTCTCTCTCTCTCTCTCTCTCTCTCTCTCTCTCTCTCTCTCTCTCTCTCTCTCTCTCTCTCTCTCTCTCTCTCTCTCTGTGTTATCATCCACTGTCCTCTTTGTTCTTCCTGTTGAATAATACAAATCGTGTGTCATCTAACATTATCTCTCTCTTCCTCTTTCCTTCTCACGCTTGTCATTGTGGGTTTAACCACAATGCAGGATGCTTGGGTGTGATGCAACCCGCACCACTTGTTTCTCGGTCAAAAGCTTGTGAAAGGTCCTGGTGATTTATTTTAAAATCAAGGAAGAACATGATGTTCGCATAATTTCTGTGTTTGGCAGACGTGTCTATCCTGTATGAATGGACTGTATCCTGATCTGTCCCGTTAGTGAACTCAAAAATTAAAGTTTAAGGTCATGTAGTGATGTATCAAAGTTTAAGGTCATATGGGTGCTGCAGTGTGCGCTTGTCGTCACCACTTTGAGTCAAGGGGTGTGCTTGCCCATTTTTTTTCATGGGGGATATAGGGGGGCGTGCACCGTTATGTTAGACATGGTGTAATCTCCCAGGGACATTTTTTTGCTGTTACGCAGGCTCTTATCTAGGTCACTGGGTACTGGTGATGTTAGCTGATTTCTTTCTCTTCTCAACTCTCTTTATTTGTGTTCTTTGTGTCTGTTCCTGTAGTCTTGGCTAAGTTGGAGGGGTCAAAATTATACAAAAATTGAGAGAAAAACAAAAACAATCATTTTCTGTCATGAGAGTATTTCGTGATAAAGGCTGTCATTCTGTCTTCCCACCCAAAGTCTCTTGGTGGAAATTTACCTTGTTCATTGACTTTTACCTTGTTGATTGACTGAGTGTCTAACCCACAGTGTGCTGTCAGTGTGTTTCTTTTCTCTCTTGACACCTGAGGGGTTTTAGAGTATCTTGTGGGTGTCTTCTGTCCGGTCTCCTTTTTAGGGAAAATGTGCCCTAATTAATCTAATGATCTGAGAGGGAACGAGCGTGGGAGACTGATTGTCACAGCGTTTGAAGGGCAGAGAACCCAACCCCCTCACTTAGTTCTGAGGCCATGCCGTTTCCGTGCAATCGTTACTTTGGTGGGAGGTTTTCGACCTTACCCGCACTTACGAAGAAAAATCGTTTGTTTTTCAAGGAGCGATGGGTTGAGCTCTTCATGGAGAGTTCGACCTTGGTTGCGCTGATCGTCTTCGTCTGAAGCACATGCTGCGTTTGACACATGGCATCGTGTGTGGTGATGGTGTTTTGCATGAGGGAGGTAGTTGCATTTTGTTGCACATGCTATAGGTGAGGTGGCTGTGGCTTGTGATCAATACTGTCGGCTGGCTGTCCCTCGTCCACCTCATTAAAATAGGAAATGTGGGTTAGTGCAGTGTGGCGGTGGTTGGATCTATGTGGGCAGTTTCTTGCTGTGGCTTTTGAGGTTTTATTTGTTGGCTTAGAAAATGGCTATTAAAGGTTAGATCAAAACTTTCAACAACAAAGAAAGGTTCTTGATTGGTTGTTGTCAGTTGATGTATAAATTATAATAGAGCTTTTTGCCTGTCAACAGAATATGTATGGGTTTGCAAACCTCATACAACAGAGGGAATACAGTCTGTCTCAAGTCAACTTGTATTCACCTGTTAGAAAAAAATGTCCCTCCCAATTCGGCAATTGTGCATACCTGAGAATTTTTTCTGTTACATATTATTTATATTACCTCCCAGTGTTACACTTGCAGCATTGGTATCTTGAAAATAAAAAAAAAGGTTCTTTTCATCACTCTCGAGAAAAATGTCCTTTTGAAAACCGTGCATACCTGAACTTGCAACCTTTTATTCCATCACCGACTTGTGCCATGCTGACTCGAGCAAAAAAGCTGCGATAAAAAATTTTTTCCTGCCGACACAGATATCTTTCTCTCTGTATAAGAGATATCTTTCTCTCTGGACAATGCAGCTGCCTGTCATAAATCTCTTTAGCCTAGATTCTCATTCAGGACTGACCCTATTAGCATACTCATACATACTTCAAGCCGGATTAACGTCATACATGCAGTCTCACCATTATCCGCTGGGCCAAGGGCGGCGGGGAGGAAGGGAGGGGTATATAGGTTGCGTAGCACCCTTCCCGTGCTTTGTAAAGAGGCTATGGCGTCATATCACGCAACACTGTACCTGTCCACAGTGCAGAGATAGCACTCGACTTGCGTCATATCACAGCGGCGATATCGATCGGCTGCAATGTAGTGGGACTGTGTTTTACGTCACGTAGGCTTCAGCCTGACTATTGATTACCTGCATTGAAAATGAGACGCTCTCTGGAGTGAATACCCTTCGGGTAATTTCAGGTTACCTGTGGGAACAGGGCTCTGGGCTGTTCACCACTGCAAACCGGAAAATGTCTGTGACGCAAGTCTGGGGTGGTAGTGTATAGTTATGGAAATGTACGTCGCTCCGTTGTGCAGCTCTTTTCTGGTGGTCCAGAGGAATTCTGCTTACTCAGGATAAAGCTTTGAAGTTTGAAAATGAATGAATTATTTGCAATATTTAATGTTTGCTGTTTATCTGGGGCAGTATCTTGTATGCTATTAATTGAAGGAGAGGAAATGAACCAGCAATACTCTCCTTCCCCTTTGTATCGCATTTGTGGAATGACTTTGTGTAATGACTTTGTGTTTGGCAGGCACTTTTGACAAAGTTCTGCTCGTTATCCTCAACCCAGGAGAGAGGGAGGAAGACACAGACAGAGAGAGAGAGAGAGAGACAGAGAGAGAGAGAGACAGAGAGAGAGAGACAGAGAGAGAGAATGAGAAGTGTGAGGCTATGTATGTGTGTGCGTGGGGCTGTGAGGTAGAATTTGTGTCAGTGGGCCGCCGCAGTGTGTATTGATCCCCTTGACCTGGTTGGGTGCTAATCTCATTGACAGAGCGCTTCCCATTGGCTGCAAGCCCCCACCCCCCTCTGCCCCTCTGCCTGCACTTGCTGCATACATTGGGCAATCAACGTCTCTCTCTCGCCTACACACTCCCCTTTTGTCTGTGTGTTGAGGAATGTGGCGTGAAGGGGGGGGGTACAGTATAGGACATCGGTGTTGAACGAGGAGCTGTGGATGCCAGTGTGCAAACTGTGAAAATAGAGTCTGACAGTGGAAACAGTGGAGTGTATACGTCTTCACAGAAACCTGTCTTCACAGAAACCTTTCTCCTGTCGACATGGGTAATGTTGAGAGTATCAGGGTGGATGTACCACACAGCTTGGTGCAATACAGAAAACAGTAGAGTGTATGTTTAAAGGTGTGATAACCTTGGTAATGTTGCGTGTTTCAGGGTGGTTGTACCACACGTCGCCGCTGCTGGGCGAGAAGGTGGACAGAGAGCAGCGGGCCATTCACAACTTGACCAAGTCCGTGGACCTGGACGCCAGCAACGGTCAGACCTGGTACATGCTGGGCAGGTCAGTCATTGTGGGAGCTGTTTGGTTATAGAGAAAGTGAGACGGGGGGGGGGGGGGGGGGGATGTGTGCATTGGTCTGTTGATGTTGACATTCTTCTGAAAAGGAAAGTGAGGAAGAGAAAAACCAACCTGTGTTACTAGGCTGAGCTGGTGATCCCAAAGAGGCAGTCATAGCCATGGCAGACATATTGATTTGTAAAACTTCCCTCTGGGCAGTAGGAAGTTGGGGGGGGGGGGGGGGGGGGAGTACATTATGAATATGAAGGTTTGTGATTATTGGTAGTTTAAGGTAGAGGATAGTAATTTGTGTCTGTACAGAAGCATTTAGTGAGAACTGTTCATCTTATTTAGTAATTTGTGTCTGTAGAGAAGCACTCAGTGAGAACTGTTCATCTCATTACAGGTGTTACTCCAAGCTGAACAAGGTGCACGATGCCTTTGTGTCCTACCGACAGTCCATCGACAAGTCTGAAGCCAATGCTGACACCTGGTGCTCGATAGGGTGAGAAAAATGTCTTGATTCATTTTGTGTAACCAGTTAAAGTAAATGTTTGCTGTACTGACAAGCATTTCAAACAATAACCCTGATGTCATCCGGTACAATGCAAGACTGTAGAGTGCGAAATGTTGGCGTCAGTAAGTGCACACAGTAAACGGAGGACGCTGATTGCCAGCAGGTGCATTTGGCACAGTTTCGCATATACTCCTGTACGTCACACTTCAACACCTACATTCTTCTCAGCAGACATCATACGCCACAACTGGATCAAACTTGACAAGCACATGCATCACGCAACCTTGTTACGTGAATCATATAGTACACACATGCAGCGAGATTGCATCGCACACCCTCACACTTGAAACAATGCCAAGGTACATCAGGTTTCCTTGTCTGCTCCTTGCACTAGATTTATGGACACAACGAAAGCAATAAGGGATTGAATGGAATGTGTGTTCCCATGATACAAGCTTTTTTATTTCACTGTTGTTTTTTGGGGTGTCTTTTCTTGAAATTTGCTTTTAGTATTATTGATGATACACTGATTTAACGGCAAAATCACGCGTCATTGAGGGGTGCTGTTGGATACTGTTGGGCCCCCTTTGTTAAAACCAGTACTTGCTGAGAAGTACATTGTAACACAAAAATCTAATTTTTTTTAAACTTTTTATGCAACACTGTAAAGACTGTTTTGCAATGCACTGCAGTTATTTGCGTGCTGTTATGTACAGCTAAATCCTCTTCAACAAAATTAGTATAAAATTGTTTTAAAAAGATCAAGCACTTCAAAAACAAATGCGCATTCATGCGTCCAGATTCTGTCCTCAATAAAGACAATTGTGCAACCATTCATGCGTCCACATTCTGTCTTCAGAGTGCTGTACCAGCAGCAGAACCAGCCTATGGATGCACTGCAGGCCTACATCTGCGCGGTGCAGCTGGACAAGTCGCATTCTGCGGCGTGGACGGACCTGGCCATCCTGTACGAGACGTGCAACCAACCGAGCGACGCGCTGGCCTGCTACCTCAACGCCACGCGCAACAAGGATGACGTCGCCCCCAACATAGCCGCCAAGATCAAGTTCCTGCAGCAGAACATCAACAACATCCCCATGCAGAACCTACACTCAAAGTATGTGATGGGTTTTGTTTGAGGGATTTTTGTGTGTGTGCCTGTTTTTAGCTGAGGACAAGAAACATTTTTTTTTTAGTTGGTTGAATTTTTTGTTTTTTGTGGGTTTTTTTTTGTGTGGGTGGGGTTGGGGGGGGGGGTAGCTGGGGGCAAGAAAGGGGGTAAGCATGACTACACTTCTGTCATTTCAATGACATCTTTTAGTAGAATATCTCAGAAATTCCCAGGTAGAAGCTTGAACAGTTAAGGAGAGAAATTGACAAGAAAACATAATCATGAAAGAAGATGAGGAATTATTTGAGGATAAAATGAAAAGCAAAAGGTGGATGTTTGAAAGTGTGTTGTTGGTTGCAGGCCTCGACAGCTGCCCAGCATAGAGGAGGCCTGGCGCCTGCCCATACCTGCAGAGCTCACCTCACGACAGAGTTCAGCACCGGGCGCACCTGCACAACAGGTAATTTGTCATCTCATTATCACCTGAGTGTTGTGTCTCTCTTCATGTCAGTCTACCTGCTTTCCAGACTTACAGATCAGTGTCCTTCAGACATTTTTGCATTTTACAATGGTGTGACAGTGGATGTAAAGAAGTATTTTCTGTTATTTGTTGCTAGTATGTATCCACAGAACGGCAGTGGCTGACACATGTTTCATGTTTATTCTTTTTTTTCAATAACAGAATGGGATGTCCAACTCGATGTCGGGTCTGTCCGGCCAGCAGATGACGGGTCAAGACGACCAGGTGTCGGACAAGAAGAAGAATCGCAAGAGGGTAAGTGTTGCAACTTTGCAGAAGTATTTTAGTATACATACCAACAGAATTCAGTGTTTGTGATGACCTAACAAAAAAAGTTGCAGTCATGATCGAAGAAGATTATCTGTGAAGTGTACACTCCATTTGGCAGGTTTTGTTACTTGCCAAGACCCTGGAAGCAGATAACAAATAAAAACACTTTACAAGGAAGCTTCAATGGTTGGAGCAAAACTCATGCAGTATAGTTTCATCAACTTGTTATTCTTCACAGGTTTGCATGTCCTAGCTATTTTATCTTGTAGATGGCTTTTGTTCTTTTCGATATGTGTTTGAAAAGTTTGCAGACAGTGTGTTACAACTTAAATCATGTGTGTCCACAGCCATCAAAGGAGACAAGTGAAGTTGCAGCACCCACTCCCCCACCCCCTCCCCCACCAGCACCCAGCCCACAGCCCCTGGGCCCCACGCAGATGCAACTTCTTCAGTATCTCCTTAGTAATAGGGTGAGTAACTCACTATTTTATTTTTCTGTCTTTGTGTGCGTGTATTTGTAATTGCATGGATTTTGTGGGTGGCAATAGTGACCATATATATGTATATTAAAAAAATTTTTACAGTAAATTCACACACTGTGTTCACCTTTGTGTCTTTACCCTGTTGGATCTTCTGTTGTGGTCAAAGGGGAGTAATTTTCAGAACAGATCAAGACTCGGAAGTCATAAATTTCCTCAGGAAAGACGGGAAATGAAAAGGCATTTTTTTTTTTTTTTTTTTTTTTTTTTTTTTTTTCTTTATTGTTTTTTTTTTAAACCTCAGTTGCATGCAGGTTTGCTACTACAATTAGTTTTTGCCTTATCATTGTTTTGTTTTTTTTTTTTTTTTTTTTTTTTTTTTTGGTGGCTTGGAGCAAACCTTCTTCATAGGTCTTTTCTTTTCTCTGTCAAATGTGTACATTTTTATATCAATAAACCTTATCAGTAAACTAATATGTTTAAATAAATAAATACATAAAAGTAATCATAACATAAATTTATTCCTAATGTTCAGCTCAGTTTCCAATAATACACCCAAATCTAACTTTTTCCCATATCTAAATTTTCCAATGGTCATTTTGGTAATTAAAATACAATAATTCACAAAGTAAATATAATCACTTTTCAAACTTTCCCTAAAATAACCCAAAAATACATTTTCTTCATTCAAAATGATGGCAACATGTATTTTCTTATACACAAAATCTTTACATATTTTCCAACCCTTCATCACCTCTTGGCAACTAAAAAAGAAATGTTCAAGGGTGTCTAATTCATTACAAACTTCACACTTATTCGATGTTCGTAATCCCATTTTGTTTAATAAAATATTGGTTGGATATATCTGTAATGAATGGCGGTTATGGTGTTTATAGTTGAAGGGATATAACTAGTGCTTTTTGTAATACAAAGAGGTTGTCAGGAGTGGTTTAACTTTGAGAGTGGAAACTTTTAACAGTTCAGTAAAATTCCATGGTTAGCTACGGACGGTCAAACTGGGTTCGCGGCACGTGAATTTACAACTGTGCGAGTTGTTCACGTTATAATCGCAACCGCCTGATTTTGTGAGTTGTGATTGTAAACTGCCTGACAATTGAAAGTCATTCGACCTGGGCTCTCGGATGAGAAACCTGCTCTTGCTTTTGATGTCAACTTTGCAAGAAAACATTTGATCTTGATGTCAACCTTGGAACCGGGAAACATTGCCGGGATGACTTGGACTTTTGTATGGGTGCCGCCATATTGGAAGATGAGGCCGCCCCAGTCTGACTTGTGCGGGGTGATGCCAGTGTGGCGAGGGTGCGATGGAGGCCGTGAGGTTGAAGGCTAGCTACATCGTCACCTTTACATAACGTAAAAGTTATGTTTTGTTTATTTGCTTTCTTGTCCTTGTAAATATGTTATGACGTTGACAATGAATGAGTGAGTTTCACAAGGTCGTGGACAATGAATGAATGAGTTTCAAAAGGTCATGAATTGATTATTGTAAGCAAGAAAGTATTTGAGAATTTGAGGAATGAGTTGATAATTGCTATGTCAGAAACAAACCAATTTGTATGTTCTAATTAAACCATTGGCTATTGTTTGGAAAGAATGAGTTGGTGAAAGACTACAAATTCTTCTAATCTTCTCTCTGCTTTCCTAAACTTCTGAGCGGGAGTCAGATGCTTGACTGTGTGTGTGTGTGTGCACATATAAAGAATCTGGAAGGAGATTAATAAGGATAACTACGGATCTTCTTTATTTCAAATCTCTTACATTGGCGAGCTTGCGGTTGTATTAATTGGAAAATTTTTGAAGATTAATTTTCTTTTTCTTTTTGGTGCGTTCCCTTGAGTGCAGTTAGGCTTATTTTATATTATTGACTTGTAGTGCTGAAGTATTGTTTGGTTTTGCGCAGATGCTGATGCATGCAGTCTGGAGGATGGACATCCTTGTCATCTGTCTGTGAAGGGAGTTCCTTGGTCTGTGGACGGATGCATCCTGTGCCTGACTGAACGACATATTTTGGACAGGAGTGAGTCATTTGTCATTTGCTTATCTGACACTCAAGTTAACATTCTATATATTTTTGAGAATAATTTGTCTCTCTGAGTGTTGGTTCTTGCTTGTGAGTAGGTTCTTTTTTCCCCCTACTTTACATGAAGCGCCCTGTAGGTTAGTTTTACCTACAAGTGAATAATACATGACACATCATTTTTCCCTTTTACGTGTACACCGTTTGTAAATAATTGTGGGTCAGCAATGCCTTGATTCATAAGTGTATGGGAATGGGAGTATGTCTAGTTTCTAGGCCAAGTTTTTGAGCGGAGCCTAGTTTAAAATGTATTGATTATTTCCCCTTGTAGTTCAGCTGATCGGTTTCCTAGACTGTGTCGCTTTAGTACTGTACTTGAGGAAGTCAGGTAAATTCTAAAGTTTAGTGGACTATTGTGTTCACGTTAGTCAAAGCTAAGTCTTGGTGTTGCCCTCTAGCATTCTATGTAGTGGATAGTCATAGTTTGCTTAAGTGATAGCGGTTTGTTCACGATGGCATCTCAAGAAGAGGTTCAAGCTTTGATAGCGCAGTTTAAGGTGGAGGGTGAAGCCTTAGGAAAGGATGGTGCATCACTGAACAAGTATGTGGAAGATAGTTTGCGTGAGGAAAGAGCAGCAAGAAGAGAAGCTTTGTTGAAAAGAGAAAATGATATTGCTCTTCAAGAAAAAGAACTCGCTGCTGCACGTGAGCTTAAAGAGAGAGAGTTAGCTGAACAAGCTAAGATTGAAAATCTTCGTCAAGAAAAAGAACTCGCTGCTGCACGTGAGCTTAAAGAGAGAGAGTTAGCTGAACAAGCTAAGATTGAAAATCTTCGTCAAGAAAAAGAACTCGCTGCTGCACGTGAGCTTAAAGAGAGAGAGTTAGCTGAACAAGCTAAGATTGAAAATCGTCGTCTCGATATTGAAGAAGAAAAGGCGAACAGGGAGGCAAAGTTGCGAGCAGACGAGTTGGTTGAAAAAGCAAGCAGGAATAAATTGGCCAATCGTCCCAAGATTCCCTATTTTGATGATAAATCAGATGACATTGAGAGTTATCTGTATCGCTTCGATAAGCACGCAGCTAGCTTGAAGTGGTCAAAGGATGAGAAGGCTTTGATTTTGCCTACTCTACTCAGAGGTCGTGCTCTGAATTATTTTCAAGAGTTACCAGTAGAAGATACTAATGACTATGCCAAACTGTCAGCGCATTTGTTGAAGAGATTCAAATGTACTGAAGAAGGTTTCAGAACGCAGTTTCGCTCATGCAAACCTGAATCTGGTGAAACCATGCATGTCTTTTTCTCCCGCATGAGAAGATTTTTTACTAGATGGACAGATATGGCTGGAGTTGGCACAGATTTCGCTTTGCTCTGTGACTTGGTGCTCAGAGAGCAGATTCTGTCTAGTTGTGCGTCGTCTCTGGTTACTTTTCTGAAAGAAGACAAGCATACTACTGCTCAAACCATGATAGACGCAGCTGAAAGATACAGGGAAGCACATCCTAGTCAAAACCTAGCAGCAAAAGGTTCTAGTGATCCTCTGTTGGCTAATGTCGGTATTCCAAGTGGGAGAGGAGGTCATTCAGGGTCAGGTGGTCGAGGTGGTCACAGGTTTTCTAAGAAGAATAGTCAGGGTGACACAAACCCACCGACAGAACAAAGCTCTCCTGATAATAAGGGTGGCAGAGGTGCTAGTCAAGCTGGTAGAGGTAGAGGTGGTCAGAACTATCAGAGGAAGTGTTGGTGGTGTCAAGATACTTCGCACAAGTTGGCAGATTGTCCCAAAAAAATGCATACTGCTTCAGTATCCGTTGTCACTGTTGAGGAGTCCAGCTGTAGTGAAGACGAGCAGTCTGTGGCGTCAGTAGGATTTTCAGGTACTGATGAACTTCCCGAGTCTATTCAGACATGTGAAGGTACCTTAAATGGTAGTGAGGTCACGGTCATGTTGGATAGTGGGTGTTCCACGGTTGGGGTCAGGAAGTCCCTAGTGAGAGATGATCAGTTTACTGGGAAGGTACAGGTGTGTAGACAGTTCAGTGGGGATTTGGTTCGGTTGCCCATTGCGATTGTGAGTCTGGATACACCATACTTTTCTGGAAGTGTTGAGGCATGTGTGATCGACAATCCAGTATGTGACGTCATTTTGGGAAGAATACAGGGATGTACATTTGGATGTGTCGAGGTTACTAGCGCAGTCCAGACAAGAGGTCAAAAAGCTAGAGAAGAACGTCCTTTTAGACCGCTGTTGACCGCTAAAGTTCCCCAACTTGATATCAATGCTGAGAAACTGTCCAAAATGCAAATGGATGACAAAACGTTGCATGATCTGTTCGAGAAAGTTGGCCAAGGAAAATCGGAAGAGTCGTCTGGTTGTGTGGTGTCGTTTGTTGGTCAGAACCCAGTTGTTGCCTCATTAGGAGTGATAAGTGGGTCCAGTGCAGTAGAGGAGGTAGACATTCAGAAAGTCAAACTACAGTCAGTTCCTACAGTTCAGACTGAGAATGTAGATGATGTGGTCTATAGTCCTGACTTGTCTATGCAGGCAAAACAAAAAGTGCAGGCGGTGTTTCAGAAGCATCAGGACAAAATGACGGATTTGCCTGGTACTTGTGACCTAGTGCAGCATGTGGTGAGGATTCCTGAAGGTGCTGTGGTCAATGTGAAACAGTATCCGTTACCATTTGAGTCTCAGAAGGTGGTTGAAGAAGAAGTGAAGAAGATGTTAGATCTAGACGTAATAGAGCCGTCTATTTCTCCGTTCTCGTCTCCTATTGTTCTAGTCAAGAAGAAGGACGGAAGTACTCGTTTTTGCATCGATTTCAGACACCTCAATAAGATTACGGAGTTTGACGCTGAGCCAATACCGGATCCGGAAGTTCTGTTTGCTTCATTGCAGGGCAGGCAGCATTTCACGAAGATTGATCTGGCTAAGGGCTATTGGCAAATTCCGATGGCAGAGTCTGATCGAGCAAAAACGGCTTTTCGTACCCCTCAAGGTCTATATCAGTTCAAGAAGATGCCGTTCGGAATGAGTACAGCACCAAGTACTTTCGCGAGGATGATGAAGATGTTGGATCTGGATAGGTTCAAATCTGTTCATTTCTTTGATGACGTACTTGTAGCCACAGAAGACTGGTGTGAGCATCTAGAGGCACTTGACGGACTGTTGACAGAACTGGGAAAACATGGGTTGACTGTGAGACCGTCGAAAGTAGAGGCAGGGTTTGACTCTATTGAGTTTTTGGGTCACATAGTTGGGGAGGGTAGCATGCGTCCAGTTCCCTCCAAAGTGTCCAAAATCTTGAATGTCTCTGTCCCAACCACAAAGAAACAAGTCCGGTCATTGGTAGGGCTCATCAGTTTCTATAGGCGCTATGTCCCAAGCTTCGCGTCTATTGTGTTCCCCCTGGTAGAACTCACAAAGAAGAACCAACCAAACAAAGTTCGTTGGTCAAAAGAGTGTCAGATGGCTTTTGACAGGGTCAAAGAAATTTTGTCGTCTGAACCACTGGTGAGATTGCCAGACTTTTCCAGGCCGTTCACAGTGCGGTCGGATGCATCCTCCACGGGGATTGGAGCAGCCCTGATGCAGCCTGATGATGACGACGTCCTTCATCCAGTTCTGTATGCCAGCAGAAAACTGCTGGAAAGAGAAACCAGATACTCTACTGTGGAGAGAGAGTGCCTAGCGTTGGTGTGGGCAGTTGACAAATTCCATCGCTACTTGTTTGGCTCACATTTCTTTGTTGAGACTGATCACAGACCGTTGACGTACTTACGACAGTCCAAAACTGCCAACGGCCGACTGTTGCGATGGGCTCTGTCTCTCCAAGAGTATTCATTCACAGTAGTGCCAATTCCTGGAGTCAGGAATTTTGAGGCTGATGTGTTGTCACGCTTGACGAAGTGAATGGAACATGATGGTTGAAAGGACAGTGAAAAGACTTTCTGCAATCAACAAGGACAATACTTTTTGTGCTGTGAGTGTTGATATGCTGTGTATGTATTAAGAACTAATTTAATTTTGTTCTTGTTTTTTTGTCACATTGTGATTATTTATTTAATCTGGCTGGAAAAATTTGTTTGGATATTTTTGATGCTAGTACCATTTTGTGTTGTAGTCGAGGTTTACTGTATTGAGTTTAGCGGGGGCTACTCAAACTTTATTGGCGATCTTTGGTACCAAGAACGTCAATGTTATTGCATTCAGTAATAGGCGAAAATTGCTGAATGTCCATGAGTATAACTATTGTGGATTAACACAGTGGGTGATTATCTACACGGCGGCGTAAATGTGGTTTATTATGCTTGCCATTGTTGCTCATGTTTAAGGACAGCCTCGTGGCTTTCGTCACTTTTTTGGTGGATGGCACTGTCTTTTGGTTGTAAACTGATTGCACTCTTTGGGAACGGACAGAGTATTTAATAAATGTTTTCCTTATGCTTTGATTATTTATTAATCTATTTATGTATTTTTTTATGTATTTAAAATTTTTTCTTGTTACTGGAATACTTATACTTGTACAGTTTTTGAAAAAAAAAATGTTCATTTTGGGTTCACATTTTTTTTTAATCGGGGAAAGGGGTGATGTAATGAATGGCGGTTATGGTGTTTATAGTTGAAGGGATATAACTAGTGCTTTTTGTAATACAAAGAGGTTGTCAGGAGTGGTTTAACTTTGAGAGTGGAAACTTTTAACAGTTCAGTAAAATTCCATGGTTAGCTACGGACGGTCAAACTGGGTTCGCGGCACGTGAATTTACAACTGTGCGAGTTGTTCACGTTATAATCGCAACCGCCTGATTTTGTGAGTTGTGATTGTAAACTGCCTGACAATTGAAAGTCATTCGACCTGGGCTCTCGGATGAGAAACCTGCTCTTGCTTTTGATGTCAACTTTGCAAGAAAACATTTGATCTTGATGTCAACCTTGGAACCGGGAAACATTGCCGGGATGACTTGGACTTTTGTATGGGTGCCGCCATATTGGAAGATGAGGCCGCCCCAGTCTGACTTGTGCGGGGTGGTGCCAGTGTGGCGAGGGTGCGATGGAGGCCGTAAGGTTGAAGGCTAGCTACATCGTCACCTTTACATAACGTAAAAGTTATGTTTTGTTTATTTGCTTTCTTGTCCTTGTAAATATGTTATGACGTTGACAATGAATGAGTGAGTTTCACAAGGTCGTGGACAATGAATGAATGAGTTTCAAAAGGTCATGAATTGATTATTGTAAGCAAGAAAGTATTT
Organism: Littorina saxatilis; assembly: GCF_037325665.1. Classification (NCBI taxonomy): domain Eukaryota; kingdom Metazoa; phylum Mollusca; class Gastropoda; order Littorinimorpha; family Littorinidae; genus Littorina; species Littorina saxatilis. The sequence goes on along the minus strand of NC_090257.1, from coordinate 2,547,456 downwards.
GAGAATTTGAGGAATGAGTTGATAATTGCTATGTCAGAAACAAACCAATTTGTATGTTCTAATTAAACCATTGGCTATTGTTTGGAAAGAATGAGTTGGTGAAAGACTACAAATTCTTCTAATCTTCTCTCTGCTTTCCTAAACTTCTGAGCGGGAGTCAGATGCTTGACTGTGTGTGTGTGTGTGCACATATAAAGAATCTGGAAGGAGATTAATAAGGATAACTACGGATCTTCTTTATTTCAAATCTCTTACAATATTCTATGTAATAGTTTCCAGTGCAGCAGACGTAATCTTTCTTCTTTTGTGCTGTTAACGGCCAGTAACCAGTTTCTCTTATCCAAATCTACATTATGTTTTCGTTTCCAAAAATCACAGGCACTCGGAATCTGGACATCAAGATCAACTAAACATTTTCTAATAAACTTTGCTGTTATATTACCACCGTTAACAATGAAATCCTGCAATGTAAAATATTGATATGGTAATGTGTCTGTACGTCTGGATTTAAGTGCTGTGCATAATGCATTGTATTCAAACTGTCTGGATGGTTTATAACCCACTTTTTGACATAAATCTTCAAAAGAAATAATAATACCATTTTCATTCATAACATCCTTTACAAATGAGATATTATGTTTTATAAAATCTTTAAAAAATAGGCATTTATGTTTAAATTGAATATTCATATTGTTCCAAATGCATTGGTCCTTTAATATTACTGGTGTAAAATCATACTTTTCACAGAAAACACTTTTATTGTCAAGCCAAGTCAATAACACTTGTTTCCAAAACAATGATCTGCAAATATTGAGGCCATTCATCGTTTTCGAAGATGCATTTGAGTCAAAGCACGACAAACCAATGCCCAGACATGACAGACAATATCTTGGAATAACAGACCAATACTTTTGTGTGGAGTTTTGCAAATTAACAAGCCAGGAAATCATAATGAAGGAAATGAAAAGGCATAATGGGACATGAAAATGTCATCCAGACAAGAATATTAATTTTCTCACTTTTTCTGTAAGCAAGAACAAATCTGACCTTTACTGCTGAACATTTTGCTGACCATAATTTGATTGATTGTATGTTTTAGGATCAGCTTAACCAGCAGCAGCGACAGTTACTACAACAGCTTCAGCAGCAGTTGCTCTTGTCACAGCAACATCAGCAGCAGCAACAACAGCAGCAGCAGCAGCAAAGACCTCAGGTATGTACATGTGTAAAATGTATCTGTTGAAAAGCAGTCAGACTGCATCAAGCTGGTGAGTGTGGAAAAGATTGTAGATCTTGGACAGTCATGACGTGTCTCTAATTACTGTGGGGTTGAGAGGTAGTCGTGACTTGTAAGAAATACTATTGAAAGTAATGGAGTTCACCAGACCTGAAGTTAGCAAGTAGTGTGTGTTTGTGCTTTGGTGGTGTATGGACAGGGCAAGGGAGGTAATCCAATAAGCTGGTGAGCAAAGGGTGATTGTGGAGGTGTTTGCAATGAGCTGAAAGTGATTTCTAAAACAACAACAAACAAAAGCAGGCAAATAATTAACTAATGCGAAATTAATAGAATTAATAAGTATACAATAACTGCATGAATAAAATGGCATAGGAAAGAGACAATGATATGTTGGTAGTTTTGTTTATCCATGTGAGCAGGCAAAGTAATATGTGGTATGTCTGTGTGCTTTCAGGGAGGAGCTATGTCTCCAAGTCTCCCCCAGCCCCCAGGCATGGGGCCTGCCAACCAAGGTAAGATCATCATCTTTACACTCAACTTTCAACTGCTGCTACTTACCAGTGATTATTAGTTCTTTTCAAAATAGAAAACAGTGTTAGACTGATACAGTGGAACCTCTTTTAAAACTAACCTTCTTAGCCCTCCTCTTTTAAAACTAACCTTCTTAGCCCTCCTCTTTTAAAACCTAGCTTTCACACATTTTGTGTTGATTATCTGTGTATATTTACCTCTGTTTAAGACTCCCTCCTTTTATGGACCGGTTTTTTTGCAGATCTTTTTCAGTTCTTAAATGGGGGGATAGCAATTAATGAAATAAAGAAGTGTGTCATTGACGATGGTTGACGGGTGATTGTGTGTGCCTGTATTCACCGTGACGTTTGCATGTTTCAGCTATGGGTCCACCCGCAGATGTGTTAACAACACGACCTGGGCAGCCAGCTCCCCAGCCACACCCCTCCTTCCCCGTCACCCCGGGGTCCTCCCCTCGGCTGGCCCACTACCCCCATAACATTCCACCCCCCACAGCGGCCCCCTCCGCCCCTCTTCCCTCACCGGCTGCGTACACGGGGGAGGGTGGGCGCCAGTTCTCATCGGAGGAAGAGATTCGTGCCTTCTACAAGTGTCAGGAGGGTTTGGTGTGTGAGGACCTGAAGCAGCAGATACGCAGCCCCTACAGTGTGTGGAACAGTCTGCCCGTGCGCTCCTCTCTGTCTAGTCACAGCGCTCTGTCGGGCCCCGCCCCCGCCAAGCAGTCGCGCCTCTCCGGCTCAGGCACCGCCCTGACCGGACACAGCGCAGCTTCTTTACATTCCTCGCCTTCCGCTGCTGCCGCTGCCGCTGCCTCTGCGGATCAGCACTCCTCTTCCTCCTCCAACTCGTCTCAGGTGTCTCCGGCTAAAGGGGGCGGCGGCTTGCTGTCGGTGGGCAAGTCGGTCTCCACGGAAACCAGCCCCTCCTCCGTCCCCTTTGTGGTGCAGAAGGACGACTTGAAACTTGTGATCAATTTCCGCAGCACGGTGGCCCCCCTCACCCCCACGGAGACCCCCTCCACCACCTGCTCGGCCACCAACACCCCCACCACCACCACCACCGCCTCCCACGCCACGTCAGTGTCAGCACAGACTCGGCCCGATGAGGTCAAGCCCGTGAAGGTGAAGAAGGAACGCAAAGACATGTCAGCTCAGGAAATACTCGACAGTGTCAAAGGCTTAGGTGAGGTTTTTAAAATTTTTATTTATTTATTATTTTTTCTCTCCTGCCTCGTTTTGCTGTTTTGATATCATTTGATGCTTGCTTCCATGGAGAAACTGAGTTTAATTGTAAGACCTGCTCACACTGAGTAGAAAATAGCAGCATTTCATTTGACATATCGGATGTTCACATGTGTCCGGGCGACTGACTGGTATGGTTGATGTGTTTTTGCAGGTGTGAAAGTGACCATCAGTTTACAAGGGGATGGTCTGCCCCCGCCCTGCAACCCCTCCCCCCCACAGCCACCGCTTCCCAAAGAGCAGCTCAACCCTCCTACACCAAGTGTTTATGTGAGTATCAACACAATCTGTTTGACTTCTCTCTTCTGATTCAACCCCTCTCTGTCTCCCTGTCTCTTGAGATAATCCACATTTTATTTGCTTTTGAAGAGTCTGTGGTGAAGATCTGTGGGATTTAAAATGGTCAAAGAATTGGTACTGCGGTCTGCCTGTTTTCTATCATCAAACCTATTAGAAGAGACGCTACAGGACTAGAAGGCTTACCAGTATTCCACATGTTTCTTTTACTCTGGAGCTACTAAAAAGTATCACAGAAAGACACAGTGTTTTAACCTGGAGATGTTAGTGCCTGTTCATTCCCAGAACCCTGACAGTTTGTATGACATGCGTTGTTGTGTTTGTGTTTCAGCTGGAGAGCAAAAAGGATGCCTTTTCTGCCGAGCTGCAGCATTACTGCCACACACAGCCCGTAGTGGTTATACGCGGCATTGCCACTGCCTTGAAGCTTGGTGAGCCACCTTTTTTTCTTCCCAATACATAGCATGTATAAGTAATACTGGGTTAACCAAAGATCCATTCACTCTCCTGCTCTACACGGGGAAAGTTGGCTAGACAAGCCTTCTTCCCCTGGTTGTAGACTAGGCAGGACGTGAATGAAAAATCTCTGATCTCAAAACAAAACAAAAAAGTGATCATGGTTTGTTTGCAGTGATGTTTGATGGCTTGTTTTTTGTCTTGCAATTAATTTAAGAAGAGAAAGAAAATGTGCTTTAACATACAAACTGCAAGTAAAGAGTGTTTGACCAAGTGTTTTGTGGTTGTGTGTTACAGACTTGGGGCTGTTCTCAACCAAAACCCTGGTGGAAGCCAATCCTGACCATGACGTAGAGGTCAGAACTCAGGTGAGATTTTTGTGTGTGTATGTGTGTGTGTGGGTGGCAAATAGGGGAGGGGAAGAGAAGGGAGTTTGTGTGTGTAAATGTATGTGTACAAGAGAGGGATCAAGAGAGTGTGTGTGTGCGCTTGTGTATTTGCACACACATAAAAAGAATGGGCATGGTGAGGGTGGGGTTTCTGTATAAACATCTCTCTGTACGGGTCCAATAAAAATATCACCCGTTATGATAAATAACACATAACTTGACAGTTTTGACACTGTGGTTGCAGAAGTTTCAAGCACCTGACGAGAACCGTGACGCCAACAATCAGCGCCTGTGGTATTGCCATAGCAACCGTGGCAAGAGTACCGTCAGCAAGTACGCTCAGTACCAGGCAGTGTCCTTCCAGGAATCGCTCAAGGAGGAACAGGACAAAGGCAAGATGTTCCAAAAACCGGAGAAAGAGTCCGACAGTGATTCCAACTCATCACAGCCCAAAAAGTAAGTTAGATTTTCATTTGTTCAAGTTGGGTGATGCGTGTCAAAAAGCCACTTTGTTGGTGTGTGTGTGTGTGTGTGTGTGTCTGTCTGTCTGTCTGTCTGTCTGTCTGTCTGTCTGTCTGTCTGTCTGATCTACTTAGACCTTTTGGTAGTGAAGAGTTTCTCATTCAGCCAGTGACTCTGAAAGCCTGCCTTACTTGAGCCTCAAGTGGACTTCAGTCATTTTACTGAATATTCAATGCTAAAGTTTTGTAATAGACTTCATGAAGTCAACTTTGCACCATTAATATTTACAAGCTTGGGTAATGAAAGGTAAACTAGGTTATACAGAGAAAAAGGACCTGCCAACAGCGAACAAAAAAAAGCTTATTCTTTTCTTTTGAATTTTGCAGGAAGGGGAAGAAGATGATCAGGTTCGGCACCAATGTGGACCTGTCGGATCAGGAGAAGTGGCGCCCGCAATTAGCGGAACTAACCAAGCTTCCAGCCTTCACGCGGGTGGTATCCGGAGGCAACACGCTCAGTCACGTCGGCCACAAGATCCTGGGCATGAACACCGTGCAGCTCTACATGAAGGTTCCGGGCTCTCGCACGCCAGGTAAGAATCGACTGCCTGTGTTGCCTACAAAAACATCTACCTGTGTTATTGACAAAAAAAATCTGCATTTGTAGATCTTTTAAAGAATTCATGATTTTTGCAGTAACACTTTCAGAGTTGCATCACGCACCATGTGGATGACACATTTTCTTTTTGTGTTGATCAGGTCACCAAGAGAACAACAACTTCTGTTCCGTCAACATCAACATTGGCCCTGGTGATTGTGAATGGTTCGCTGTGCCCGACGCTTACTGGGGAGTTATTGCCAACCTTAGTGAAAAGTGAGTGAACCTTCTTACAAATTTTCTCGTTTGGCTGTGTGGTCGTTTCTTTGCGTTCAGACATCTAATGTGTGGTGTAGCCGTTGTTTTTGGGTGTACTTTTGATATCTTTGTGTGTATTGCCAAGGAGTCAGCATTCAACACACACACTCACATACACACACACACACACACACACACACACACACACACACACACACACACACACACACACACACACACACACACACACACACACATACACACACACACACACACATTTCAGACTCACTCCCTTTCAAGACCCTGTTTTCTCAGATTTTCTGTTCATAACCACTGCAAATTCACCCCCATTTTAAAACTCCCTCCTTTTGAAGACCTGATTTTCTCAGATTTGTGGAGGTCCTAGATAGAGAGGTTCCACTGTATTGCTTGCTTGGGTGGTTGGTTTGTTATGTGGTAGCCGTTTGTCAGGATAAGCAACAAACTGTGATATGTGTTGCAGGAACGGAGTGGACTACCTGAAGGGTTCGTGGTGGCCCATCCTGGAAGACCTGTACGATCACAATGTTCCCGTCTACCGCTTCGTCCAGAAGCCCGGCGACCTCGTCTGGATTGGACCCGGCACTGTCCACTGGGTGCAAGCCATTGTGAGTTCTTTTTTTTTTTTTTAACTGTATTCCTGTCTGACCCTTCTTTGTTCTGTTTGTTCATTTGGTCAGCCTTGTATCAGCAGGAGCCAGTACTTGTCTTGCTGGATTGATTCGCACATTTTTGTGTAATTTGAAACAAGGATGGTTATTAAGGGAGGTTGTCTGTATGGCATACACACCCACAACACATGTAGTTTTGCGATGTTGCTGCTGTTTTGTGAAGTAGAGCATTGGGAGTGAGCCCAGGACTTCAACATTTGAAGGTTTTGTTTTGTGAAGTAGAGCATTGGGAGTGAGCCCAGGACTTCAACATTTGAAGGTTTTGTTTTGTGAAGTAGAGCATTGGGAGTGAGCCCAGGACTTCAACATTTGAAGGTTTTGTGTTTGAGAAAGTGAAAGCAGCATCTGTTCATGATAATAATAATAATGATAAGGATATCTCTATGACGCCTTGCAATACAATTAAATACAACATACATTGTACCTACACAAACAATTCTGTTGATAAGATATATCTGGATTTTGTTCAGGGTGTGTGCAACAGCATTGCATGAAGATGTTATGTTATACATGTAGCAAGCAACTCATGAGTCATGTTACCATGTGTGCAGGGTTGGTGCAACAACATTGCATGGAATGTGGGCCCCATGACATACCATCAGTACAAGCTGGCGGTGGAGCGCTACGAGTACAACAAGCTGCAGCACTACAAGTCCATCGTTCCCATGGTGCACCTGTCCTGGAACCTGGCACGCAACCTGCGCACACACGACGCCATGATGTACAGCCAGATCAAGTGAGTGGCTCTACCTTCGCTGACACATAATTAGGAACATCTAATACCATTTACAAATTTATTAAAATGATAAATTAAAAAGGCAAGGATTTGGTTTAGCGTCAGCAAAACACTGAAACTTCTTTGAAATTGCCAACAATTTTGTTTTAATCATGGTTGGGAAATGATTACGCCAATACACTGCCTTACTTTTGAAAAAAATGTCTGAACTTTTATGGCCGTTTTGGAAGATTTGAACAAAAATGTCCGTTTGATAAATGAGTGTGTACTTGTACACATTTATCGTGTGAGTTGGTGTGTGTGAAAAGAAAGAGATGAAGAAAATACTGATGAAAGTGACTGTGTGTGCAGAAACGTGTGTCAGCGATCGTTAATGCAGCAACAGCTGACCCTGGACCTGGTGCAGGAGTTGGGCAAGACTCTGAACCCTCAGCTCCGGATAGAGAACGAGGAGACTTACTACTGTGAAGACTGCGAGGTAAGCAAGCCCTGCATGGCCAACATGCTCTTCCCTCTGGCGCAAAAACTTCACCTCAACAGATCACATCTCAAACTTCACCATTGAATAAATCACATATCAGACTTCACCATTGAATAAATCATATATCAGACTTCACCTCTGAACAGATCACATGTGTCTGATATTGCAATTGCACTAAAAACAATTTAAAAACAAATGGATGGCTTTTTTGCTGACCTGTGCACGAGCTCACCCATACAAAGCCAGGCATACTTATTTCCGGAGTTCATATGTTGACCCAAATGAAAATAAGAGGAAGACGTATTGTAGACAGCGTTGTCTATGAATTCTCAAACAACTGTTTGTGTTTGCTTGACCAGGAGGAGGTGTTCAACATCCTGTTTGTGAAGAAGAGCAAGGAGGACCACTCTCACCTGGTGTACTGCCAGAACTGCGCCCTCAAGGCCTCCCCCTCCCTGGAGGAACACGCCGTCCTCTATCAGTACCGCATGGAGGATCTCATCGAGGTCTACGACAGCTTCCTCCCATTTCAGGTGAGTTGGCTGACATTCCACCGTCTCTGGTGTGTTCCGTTGTGAGGTTAGAGTATTCTTTTTGTGTGTGTATGTGTTTGCTCTAACATCACAACCAAACACACTACAGAGCATTCTTGTTGTCTTGTGTGTGTCATGGTTGCGTGTTGCTGTGGCTGAATTGGTGAAGCTTTAGTGCGAAGTAATGTGCCTGAAGAATGTGAAGATCTTAAAACCAAGGAAAAGTAATGATCGTGCCATGGTATAGATTACTCAAAAAAAGAAATGAGTCGAGATATTTTATTCTGAAAAGCAACCACAGTGTTTGAAAAGCTGTTTAAAAGTTTGTGTGTGTGTGTGTGTAATTCTCCGTGTTTGAGACTTGTGTGTGAGTGTTATCCCAGAACAAAAATAAGTTTGGGTCATGCATACAGATGTTACGATGGAATCCTGTCTGTTTCAGCAGCAGCCTCACAGTTTCTTCATGAGTTGATGACGTGCAGACGGCAGCTCTCTCTTCCCTCTGGCTCCCTGTCCAATCCCCTCACCTGTCTGCCTTCCTGGTCAGCGCAGCGTCCACCGCACTCCCGTACACACAACACACACCTCCAGCCACACCAGAAGACTCCCACGGCCGACAGACTCCCTAGACTCCTGGCTGGTCAGTTACTTTCAGGAGTGACTCCCACGGCCAAAAGACTCTTGACTCCCAGCTGGCCAGATACTTGCAGGAGTGACTCCCATGGCCGACAGACTCCCTAGACCCCCGGCTGGCCAGTTACTTTCAGGAGTGATTCCCACGGCCGAAAGACTCTAGACGCCCGGCTGGCCAGTTACTTTCAGGAGTGACTCCCACGGCCGAAAGACTCCCTGGACTCCCGGCTGGCCAGTTTCTTTCAGGAGTGACTTCCCTGGAGCAGACTCGTGTGTGGAGACTCCTTCAGTGCCCGATCCCAGGACTCCCCCTTCCTCCTGTGCAGCTAACGGGCAACATTATCTCCACGCCTCTTTTGTGATACCTTCACCAACATCTCGCTTCACAGCCCATCATCATCACCACTAACGTCACAGCTGCAACAGCGAACAATTGATCATCGTCTTGAGCTGAGACACTTACTGAAATAGCACAGTTGTGTGCTCAACCAGCTGAGACGAGCATATTTATTGTCTCAGCTCAGCCGCTGAAGTCAATGGACTTTTAGATAATACCCACAGCCACTCATCTCATCTGACATGAAAAGCCAACTGCGATTGCCATTGCCTCGTACAACTACAAGATCACGGTTTTGGTTTTGGAGATATCTTTCAGTTGACAGCATATTGATTAACTCGACACATTTGCATCCCAGGAATATTCCACTGTGGTTTGAAATATGTACTAACTTGAAAAACGATTTTATTCACAAGTTTATTACGTATGCAGCAATATGTGTTAACGAAAAATGGCATTTGAGGTAAATAAGTATATTATGGGGACTTGACTACACGTGTGAACATTTACACCCACTGTAATCGATATGTATTTATGAATGACTTAAAGGCAGTTTTTACCATTCTGCGAAGAAGCCGCTATAAGTGGGACTATCCTATCCTTCCCCCGCCTTTGAGAATCCTGTATGAATTGGCTTGTACGATTTTGTACAGAATAGGAGTCACAAGAAAGCAAATCACCGTCAAGCCTTGTAGACAACATCAGGAGCAGATTCAAAGAATCTGTTGTATAATTTAGGGTAACAGATGTAAGTGCATTCGGCTCAATACCCTGTGATATTTCTGATCTTGTTACCACTCTGATCAGTGTCGGTACTCACAGTTTTGACAACAAAGGTTTTATAACACCTGCCTTGTTCGGTTGTCAGGGAAGCCGTGCAACCTCGTTGCTAGGACAACAGATCAGGGACATAGACGTGACACAGCAAGCCATGTAGTATTCTGTTTATCCTACATACTGTACTTACGTGTATTTGACTGAAAATGTCCTGCAGTCGAGGCAGCTAAATTGAAGACGCTTGTTTTGGAACCTCCATCTCTTCTGAAGCCTCGTGCAATCTATTACGTCAAAGGAAAGAAACGTCACTCTGACAGTGTGACGTGTTAGTTCTACAAATTCATCGAGGGTAATTAGCGAGCACAATTTTTTTTCTATAATAAAGTTTGTTTCTGTGACTTTGGCATCACAAGCAGTGGAAAAACAGGTCCCTGCCAGACTTGCTTGACATGACCTCATTTCACGAGTGTCTCTCTCACGTATGTAGGATAAAATATGATTATGTCAGCAACTTACGAACTACTTTGGCAGCAAAGTTTCATGCTGACTGGTTTTTTTTTTTGATTGTTTAAAACAACTTGTTTTTCTCTTTAACACCTGCAGAGAATTTCAGAAATCTGCACCGTGTCTTAAGGATAATCTGCTTCAACCATTGTTCACTTGTTAACTTATATAGTTTTGTCTCTTTTTTTCACACGCATCTCCCAGTTGAAAAGCCGGAAACTGACCATCACCCATTTTCATCCTTGAGGCTATCGTTCACCTAGACAACCTAACTATGCAACAGAAATGAAATGAAAACAAATAACTGCCAAGGATTGCTGCTTCATCACCGCATCGGTTATTCTTGATCACTGGTTTGCACACACAAATGTTTATAAAAGGATGTTATTTATTCCTTTAACAAGAGGCCAGTCCAGTTTATGCTTACAATTGCCAAATTCATGAATATTCCAAGGAGTCGTTTATTTATTTATTTATTGTCTCGTTTCTTCTCGTGTACGATTTATGACTTGATATGTAGATTTATATTGTTCCTCTCACTGTCTTTGAGCTCAATTGGTTTGGTTTTGACTTCGTTGTTTAATTTTTTGATGTATGGATAGACATTTCTTCGGTGAAGCCTAGCAGGTTTACAATAGCATAAGTGTGTTAGTAACAGTCTGGTTATGTGTCTGATAGGAAATGTGAAGGTAGCCTGTTCTTCTGTGTTGGAGGTAGCTTGTGCTATGTGTCGAACAGTAGCGAAAGTAGTGGTAAATGTAGTTGTCTTTTGTTGTCATTTCTGGCGGAAAAGTGGATTTCAAATGGACAAATTATGTTCAAGACTGCAGAATTATTTGTGGACAGTGGTTACAAAGGTATTGACTAAAGCGTTTGCACAAGTGTGTGTTGCGAAGCTTTATTAAATTATTTTGATGCCTTTGTTAGAGAAGTGTTTTCAACTGATTTATACAGTTACAGTGTGTAGCATCTGTGAAGTAGATATCTTGTGTCTGTGGTGTGGTCACGTGCATATTATTTATTATCATTACTCATTGAAGCTAATATTTATTTGAGAACATAATCAGCCTTAAATGGGCGCAAGTATCAATATACCATGCGTATACCACTCTACAGTCATGGTGATAATAACAATGATATATGTCATTTGATGTGTGTTAATTGAACTATATATCATATGTAATATATGGTTATTATTCACATGTCTATGCTGATTTTGAAAGTTGTGTGCATCAAGTGAGGTTGGGCCTTGAGCATTAGAAATTGAGCAAGAAAAGACTTAGCGATGAAAAAAAGGAATTTTAAAAGAAGTATTGATATGCTGAAGCAGGAATGAATGGCAGATGAAATCTTGCTACAACAGCAAATTATAATTGTTGGTTAATTTTTCCTCTTTTTTTTTTTAACCCACCTCGGAATGAACATCGAAAAACGTCCACTTATTGATGTGTTATTTGTGTTGTTTGCCATCTTGAGACGTGAAGTGTTAATAGTCATCTAAATGTTTAAATAAGGCTCTGTTCCAAGTCTTGTTCTCAATGAAGGAAGATGCTGTTATTACTTTTGATACCTGACTTGTGGAATAGACTGCTAAATCGACATCACAATGGCAGGTTCGGGTCTCTGATACTTCACTTGTATAAATGGTACGGTAGATGCACCAATGAGAATTCATTTTCATTTCATCAACGCCAGCGACACTACCTTTTCCTCTTGTTGGACTTCTATGTTCCTCTCTTTCTCACACTCTCTGTCACCATCTCGTAGTTCTATGTTCCTCTCTTTCTCACTCTCTCTGTCACCATCTCGTAGTTTTTCTGTAACCGTTTCGTTATGTTGCTTTGAGAGAAAATGTGTATAATGTTTACTACAACCATGAAACTCAGGGACAATGAACACCCTGGTGCTGTTAATGTCAATACAAGTTCAAATGGGGAAAAAAGGAACTACAACCTTGCTGATATTTTGAGGTGAACAACACAACCTCAGGTTAGCCTTGGTGAACGAACAATTTACACCTAACTGAGCAGATGTAGGACGACCCTGCAGTCTTGTGTTGATGTCATAAATGTGTTGTAAGTTCTAATCTTGTGTGGATGCCTGTAACTGTCTTCTGGTAGTGTTTTTTTTAATAGAGGGCAGTCTTTGATAGTGCTTTTATGTTATGGACAAGTAGGTTATTGTGACGCACAGTTGTGTCACAGTTCTGAACAAAGTACCATATGTGCAGCCTTTTGCAAAAATGGCTTGAATACATAGTCACGAAGGGGATGTTAAGGCCAAAAAACAACTGGCATGTGAGACATAGTCTCATAGAAACAAGGGCTGGCTTTTCAAATCAACAATTTTGAGGGGAGATACCGAAGTATGCAGAACATACCACAAGGTTTTGGAGCTGCAAGAGACGATGCTGAGAATCAATTACTGAAAAGAATGGGATTTCAGTTTCACTGAGGCAAGCTGACGAATGAAGATGTTTTTGAAGGCTGAGGATACTAAAGTGCCACTGTTGTTGGTAATCCACAGTCTGCTAGTGCAGACTGGGTCTTCATACAAAGCTGGGAGATACGGCAAGGCAGAAAGACTGGCAAATGCAGTCACCGGAATGGACAGAAAGACGGGTGTGTTGGCTATGCGATGGAGGTTTTATTGTCTTGGGCCAACAGTCCAGTGTGGAAAGATTTGCATGTTTCACAGACACGGGAAGCAAGACTGGAATGTTTCTTGCACTTGTGATTTGTTTGTGGAACATATGACGGGGAGTTTGGGACACTGTTTTCTCTCTCTCCAAATCTTTGTTGGTTGGAAGCCTGCATAATGTATTGTGAATGCTGTGCGAGTGATGACGAACCAAAAGACAGATACGTCTTTGTTACTGGTGAGATATTGTGTCCACGCAAAATCCCTTGTCATTCACAAGTTCTGTAGCTGTGCAGAACTTTTTTTTCCCAGTACCCCCTGTTCACCCTTTTTTTTCTCAAAGAGTTTGATTGTTGTTGAGACAATGTGAGGTGATCTTGATGTTGTGTTTGTTACGTTTGGTGTTAAGTGGACAAGATTATGAAACAAGTGGTGTAGCTCAGAGGGATAACAATTCTTTCCTTTAATCCGTAATGTGATGAGCTGAAAATGCCTACGTTCAGGAAGAAAACAAATCTTGCTACCATAATAGAATATCAATTTATTTAATACGTTTGCATTGTGCTTGTGAAACACATGGGTATAACGGTTGTACGAATGCTTTTTGGTGCACAAGATACTGCATATTTTGTCTTTGGTTCAGATTCTAAGGGGTAGTAGTGGGATTTATTTACGTCCCACCCCCTCCGTGAACTCTGCTCACAGACAGAAAAGTTTGAGAGTGGGGAGGGAGGTTACTTCCATTGTTTGATCTCAGCGTGACACGTGTTTGTATCGACACTGTCACTCTTTCTTGTTTGCTTGTCGCTCACTCTAGGTCCACGGAAGATAATAACCGAATGTAATAGGGAATGGTATTCTCCCCCACCCCCTCTTAACCTACTTGACTACTTCAGCATGAGCAATGCAACATCCTTTGCCTAGTTTAGTGAAGACAATAGAATTGCCTGCCAAATGCCTTATGTTTTAAGGTTAGGCGTTGGGTGTAACACCCGTTTCGTTTGGGGCAAGCAGTCTTTTGTAATCTACTGTTTCTTGCAAGAAGTTACCGATTCCCATTCGGCAAGATGGATTTGTCAGACATTTTAAACAGTCATTGCCAATTATCACTTTGCATATGCTGGCAAACTTTTTAAAAGTTGTACAAGTTAAATTTGTTCAAGTTTGAGTTCTCATTCATTGGTGTTTGTAACTGTATATATTTTGTGAATAGAACTGTGAATGAGAGAGTGGGAGAGGAGATTTGTTGAGGAAAGAGATTGTTTGTTATCGGTACGCGTATGCCGCATTGTTAACAAAGCTAACTTTGTGTACAGTCACTTGTGCATGGGAGACTTCTAGAATCATACCGTAAAGCTGAATCTTGTACAGAAAGTATTGAGAGTTGAGTGGAACAATTCCGTTGTACAAACTGATAACAGAACTTGGGAATTGTGTGACTGTCTAGATTGTAGCTGGAATAAACTGTGAAGGATGTTGATGTTATACATGTACATTAGAGAGTAGCTTTTATGTCCAGCACATCCGAAGATTGCTCGAAGTAAAGATGTAGTTAAACATTGGCAGGAGACTGAATTTTTTGGACTTTTCATCCAGGAAAAAACAAATTACTGTCTGAAATAGTAAGATTTTAAATTTAATTTTTATGACTTTTTAAATTTTTTTTTATAGCAACAGGAATCGGTGAAGAATAAGAACGTAAACACAGTTAGACTTCATCGCTGATATACTGTGTTGGAACTTTGGAGTTTGTAGATACTAAAAATTGTGATGTCTGATGTGGTAGAAACATATCAGGTCTTGTCTCAACAGACATACATAGTCAAACCCAAATTCACATGTCAGAATGTTTTCGTTTTGTTCAATGGGCGGTTGGACTGAAGTAATTGTACTTTGCTTCTCATCATATTAATTTTGTCACACTACTCGCTTGAGGCGCACATGGTTATATTTAACATTTTATTTCAGATGAATTATATTTCTTTTTATTTTGATTTTTGAATGTATTTCCCTCGGAATTGTCTTCTTGAGTCTACCTCTTTCTGTTGGAACTAATTTAAAGTTGTCTTTTTTGATTTTGAAATGGTTGTACCATTGCTTGGATTATACATTTGTCATGTTGCACAGTCGAGTTTGGTTAATTAGAAATTGTGTGAATCAGAATATATGAAGTTTTAAAAGAATTGGAACATTCGTGAGACCTTTTGTTTTTGGGGTGGGGATCAAATTGAAATCTTCACCCAAGTTAAGAATTCAGATTGTTGATTATTCACATGTACATCCTATTCATCCTACTTTTCACCCCAATTCACACTTTGATGAGGGGAAAAAAGCGTTACAATCAGGGGCGGATCATATCCTTTTCAGGGGGGGGGGGGGGGTTCTAGACTTCTTTTAGGGAACATTTTGATGAAAATCAAGGGAAATGGAGCAATCTGGTGCAATCTGAGCATCAGTTTTTCTTTATTTTCAATTTTTTAATTTTTTTTTTAGGCTCCGCCCCTGACAATTCATGTGCGTACAATAGAAAGATTAAAAGTTTAATTGAAGATCAAATCTCATTTTTGTTTTCTAATGTGTTACATGCTTCATCAGATATTTTTCATTCATGGTTTCTATCAGGTGGATGTTTTTCAGATTTTTATAAGATATGTCAAATTGAATACAAATTTGTATGGAATGCAAGGAAAAATTGTTTCTCTTTTATATTTGTTTCAGTTTGACATGATTGTATTTTTGTCATTTTTGGAAAAATTGATGTTTACTTTATTGTGAAATAAAGTTTATCTTTTGCAATAAGCAGGTGCTTTTGTTCTATTGTCAGTATACTTTTGTGCATGGATTTGTGTGTGTGTGTGTTCATAAACCAGTATTGGCTGAAAAAGATGTAGCTGTTCTGAACAAAGAGAAATTGCAAGATAACGACAAGTAAAAAGAAAAAAAGTTCAAATGACCTTGACATTGCACAAAACATATAAGTAATACATCACAATACCAAATCTGATCACCCAGCAAAGTACCACTGTTAAAAAGTTATGGAAAAGTATGTCTGGATGGGACGGCGTAGAAAAGGCGGCGCGGTGACTTGGGTCATACAGACGAACGGACAGAGGATGGACACTATCCAAAAGCAATAGGCTAAGCTCAGTCCTCCAACACGCACACCCACCTCGGGGCTTGTCCAGTTTAATATACACACATGAACACACACACACACACACACACATCGAGGCTATTACACACAGAGGCTCAAACACACACTCTCTCTCTCTCTCCAATGAAAAAATTGAATACTTCTAAGAAACAAAGGAAGGTGTGCGCTCTAAATTAAGACAACAATTGCAAGTGAAATTTACACATAACCATGCTCCTCCAGCACCAGAGAGACAAACAAGTCGCATAAAGCGAAATTACTACATTTAGTCAAGCTGTGGAACTAACAGAATGAAACTGAACGCACTGCATTTTTTCACAGTGACCGTAGTCCGCCGCTCGTGCAAAAGGCAGTGAAATTAACGAGCCTGTTTAGCGCGGTAGTGGTTGCGCTGTGCTGCATAGCATGCTTTTCTGTACCTCTCTTCGTTTAAACTTTCTGAGCATGTTTTTAATCCAAACATATCATATCTATATGTTTTTGGAATCAGGAACCGACAAGAAATAAGATGAAATTGTTTTGAAATCAATTTTGAAAATTTAATTTTAATCATAATTTTTTTATATTTTTTAATTTTGAGAGCTTGTTTTTAATCCAAATATAACATATTTATATGTTTTTGGAATCAGAAAATGATGAAGAATAAGATGAACGTAATTTCGGATCGTTTTATAAAAAAGATAATTTTAATTACAATTTTCAGATTTTTAATGACCAAAGTCATTAATTAATTTTTATGCCTCCAAGCTGAAATGCAATACCAAATTCCGGCCTTCATTGAAGATTGCTTGACCAAAATTTCAATCAATTTTATTGAAAAATGAGGGTGTGACAGTGCCGCCTCAACTTATACAAAAAGCCGGATATGACGTCATCAAAGACATTTGTCCAAAAAATGAAAAAAAGGTCTGGGGATATCATACCCAGGAACTCTCATGTAAAATTTCATACAGATCGGTCCAGTAGTTTACTCTGAATCGCTCTACACACACACACAGACACACATACACCACGACCCTCGTCTCGATTCCCCCTCTATGTCGATTCCCCCTCTATGTTATAACATTTAGCCAAAACTTGACTAAATGTAAAAAGCATTGAAATGGACACAAGGTTTTAACCCTCGAAAAGGATGATCGTTGCAAGACCATAACTGAAGTCTTCAAACACTCTTATTAACACTTACTTGCACCAGGGACCTATATTTTGTCTATGCTTGCACAGACAAACATACAAAAAATTGGTAACTGATAAATCCGTTGCAAGAAATATGTTGCCTCTCAGAATATTCTTTTCTATTTAGATTAACCATAATGATATTGTTAATTATTTGATAGAACATAATATTTATTTATGGTCATAATTTTCACGAGTTTTTATTCATAACTAACTGGGGAATAAATAAAAAACGCTCGCGCTGGACCCGAGTACTCTTCAGATTGGTTCGCTCCCCCAGTATGAAAGTTTTTGTCTTGTGCACGTTTAAGACCAAGTGATTGATCTGTGTGAATTACAGGCATTCCCTTTGCTATATAAATACATTGCATGCGAGCCGAGGATGTGCGTGGTGACTGGCCTTTCTCTTTTATTTGTAACTTTTGATCACAGTGAAAATGCACACACACACATTCACACATTCACACACACACACACACACACACACACACACTCTCTCTCTCCCTCACTCTCTTCCTCTCTATCTCTCTCTCTTACACACACACACACACACACACACACACACACACACACACACACACACACACACACACGAGTACAGCGGACTCATGCACGCGCACGCACACACACACACACACACACACACACACACACACACACACACAGTAACACTAACACATGTGCACAAAATGAACACACACACCATAGATGTGTAAATACATGCACACACACACCGCGCGAGAGAAAAAGACGTCAAAGACCGTGACGTAATCTTTTTATGACGCTATATTTCTCGTCAATGTGTGACGCGTTCGGCTGTTCTATGAGACTGCCTGGCTGGCTGTGGCTCCGCGAATTCCCCCCGCCGCCAAGTCGTTTTTTGACTCACATGCGAAGCAAAAGTGAGTCTATGTACTCACCCGAGTCGTCCGTCCGTCCGTCCGTCCGTCCGTCCGGAAAACTTTAACGTTGGATATTTCTTGGACACTATTCAGTCTATCAGTACCAAATTTGGCAAGATGATGTATGATGACAAGGCCCCAAAAAACATACATAGCATCTTGACCTTGCTTCAAGGTCAAGGTCGCAGGGGCCATAAATGTTGTCTAAAAAACAACTATTTTTCCCATTTTTCCCATTTTCTCTGAAGTTTTTGAGATTGAATACCTCACCTATATATGATATATAGGGCAAAGTAAGCCCCATCTTTTGATACCAGTTTGGTTTACCTTGCTTCAAGGTCAAGGTCACAGGAGCTCTTCAAAGTTGGATTGTATACATATTTTGAAGTGACCTTGACCCTGAACAATGGAAGATAACTGTTTGAAACTTAAAAATTATGTGGGGCACATGTTATGCTTTCATCATGAGACACATTTGGTCACATATGATCAAGGTCAAGGTCACTTTGACCCTTATGAAATGTGACCAAAATAAGGTAGTGAACCACTAAAAGTGACCATATCTCATGGTAGAAAGAGCCAATAAGCACCATTGTACTTCCTATGTCTTGAATTAACAGCTTTGTATTGCATGACCTTGGATGACCTTGACCTTGGGTCGGGTCAAGGTCACATGTATTTTGGTAGGAAAAATGTGTAAAGCAGTTCTTAGTGTATGTCATTGCTAGGTTTAGCTGAAGGTCAAGGTCATGTAAAGGTCAAGCATGTGAGTCGTATGGGCTTTGCCCTTCTTGTTTGTGGTTTATTTCGCATTTAGGTCCCAGGTAACATTATGAAGTTTTAATACGATCAATCGGACCTATTATCAAGTTTGTGTATCAACTTTTGAACGAACTGCGCCCAGTAGTTTCCCAGCAATAAGTGTTAAGTCGAGACACACACACACACACACACACACACTAGCGTACTCGGGGATAACACTGTTCCCTACATGTAACAAATCGAGGTTGTGAATGCGGGTTCAGTTGAGCTTTCAGGTGAAACGTGGATTGTCAAAGTAAAAGCCAATCAGGCTAATTGTTTGATGTATGTGTGCAAGGGCGGATCAATTCACTTTGGAGGGGGGGGGGGGGTTACAAAATGACTGCGAAGATACAAATTGACGGCGCCGAAGGCGCCTAAGCCTCTAGGGGGTCTGGGGGCATGCCCCCCCGGACATTTTTTTTTATCCAAAGAAGCAAAATAGAGCTATCTGGTGCATCCTGAGCCAATAAATTACCTCTTTTTTTTGGGGTGGGGGGGTGGGGGGGTTACGTAACCCGTGTAACCCCCCCCCCCCCCCGATCCGCCCTTGGTGTGGAACCATCGCGGCTTTGGATTCGTGTTTCCAAGGACAACGAGTGTAAGCATTCACTCTCAAAGACCCAATCAATGTCAGTTGATGATTACCGCTGCGACTCATGGTCATATCAAGTTTTAACTCTGTAATCGCCGCAAAACCGTGATGCACAACGAAAAGTCATAAAAGACTTTAAAAAAAAAGGAATATACTCAAAACTTACTGAATAAGCTGGCAGCTCTGTACATTTTCAGACTAGAAGACAAGCGACGAACAAGTTACGTTTGACGTCACAGACAAGTATGACGTGTTATCTCGAACTTCGTCTGAGGCGTTGGGGCCCAGAATTGAGGGGTATCATCACGATCACGGGGAAGGGACAATTTAGCTTTCACGATCACAGTTACCTTGATTTTTGTTTTCACGATCACAAACACCTTGACGAATAGAGGATCATAGAGTGATACAGCTCTAAAAAAATGTACGTTGAAAATAAAATGCTTTGAAATAATGCCCATCACGATCACGAAAACAAATGACGATCACGATCACGGAGTCCTCCGAAAAACGGCGTATGGCTGCCTAAATGGCGGGGTAAAAAACGGTCATACACGTAAAATTCCACTCGTGCAAAAAACATGAGTGTACATGGGAGTCATTTCAGCCCACGAACGCAGAAGAACTGAGAAGACGATCACGAGACTTTATTTTTTTGTCATCACGGATCACGGGCAAAGTCCCATCACGATCACAGAAATTGAAATTTCGGCAATCACGGTCACAGAAAGGTCAAAAAACGCCAATCACGATCACGATTTTAAACCCCGGGGTTTGGGGCCCTCAGAATTGCATTCTAAAAATTACGTTCAGAATAGGGATCCCCATGTAGTATTGTGCGTACCTTTGCTCATCCAAAATGATGACAAAAACGATGTTTGGTGGCTTGTTGTCAGACCAGCTTTTTTGTTGGTCCTCACTGGGACCATAGAGGGCCCCAAAGGGGGGGTATCATCACGATCACGGGAAGGGAAATTTTAGCTTTCACGACTGATCACAGTTACCTTGATTTTTGTTTTCACGATCACAAACACCTTGACGAATAGAGGATCATAGAGTGATACAGCTGTGAAAAATGTACGTTGAAAATAAAATGCTTTGCAATAATGCCCATCACGATCACGAAAACAAATGACGATCACGATCACGAGACTTGATTTTTTTGTCATCACGGATCACGGGCAAAGTCCCATCACGATCACAGAAATGGAAATTTCGGCAATCACGGTCACAGAAAGGTAAAAAAACGCCAATCACGATCACGATTTTAAACCCTTTGGGGCCCTCACCATATCGCCTTCGGCTTTATAAACAAAACAAGTCGCGTAAGGCGAAAATACAATATTTAGTCAAGTAGCTGCCATTTTTCAGCAAGACCGTATACTCGTAGCATCGTCAGTCCACCGCTCATGGCAAAGGCAGTGAAATTGACAAGAAGAGCGGGGTAGTAGTTGCGCTAAGAAGGATAGCACGCTTTTCTGTACCTCTCTTTGTTTTAACTTTCTGAGCGTGTTTTTAATCCAAACATATCATATCTATATGTTTTTGGAATCAGGAACCGACAAGGAATAAGATGAAAGTGTTTTTAAATTGATTTGAACAATTTAATTTTGATAATAATTTTTATATATTTAATTTTCAGAGCTTGTTTTTAATCCGAATATAACATATTTATATGTTTTTGGAATCAGAAAATGATGGAGATTAAGATAAACGTAAATTTGGATCGTTTTATAAATTTTTATTTTTTTTTACAATTTTCCGATTTTTAATGACCAAAGTCATTAATTAATTTTTAAGCCACCAAGCTGAAATGCAATACCGAACCCCGGGCTTCGTCGAAGATTACTTGACCAAAATTTCAACCAATTTGGTTGAAAAATGAGGGCGTGACAGTGCCGCCTCAACTTTCACGAAAAGCCGGATATGACGTCATCAAAGACATTTATCAAAAAAATGAAAAAAACGTTCGGGCATTTCATACCCAGGAACTCTCATGTCAAATTTCGTAAAGATCGGTCCAGTAGTTTAGTCTGAATCGCTCTACACACACACACACACAGACAGACGCACATACACCATACCCTCGTTTCGATTCCCCCTCGATGTTAAAATATTTAGTCAAAACTTGACTAAATATAAAAACAAGTCGCGTAAGGCGAAAATACAATATTTAGTCAAGTAGCTGTCGAACTCACAGAATGAAACTGAACGCAACGCAACGCAGCAAGACCGTATACTCGTAGCATCGTCACTCCACCGCCCGTGGCAAAGGCAGTGCACGTGGAATTGACAAGAAGAGCGGGGTATTCGTTGCGCTAAGAAGGATAGCACGCTTTTCTGTACCTTTCTTCGTTTTAACTTTCTGAGCGTGTTTTTAATCCAAACATATCATATCTATATATTTTTGGAATCAGGAACCGACAAGGAATAAGATGAAAGTGTTTTTGAATTGATTTTGAAAAAAAAAATTTGATAATAATTTTTATATATTTAATTTTCAGAGCTTGTTTTTAATCCGAATATAACATATTTATATGTTTTTGGAATCAGCTAATGATGGAGAATACGATAAACGTAAATTTGGATCGTTTTATAAATTTTTATTTTTTTTTACAATTTTCCGATTTTTAATGACCAAAGTCATTAATTAATTTTTAAGCCACCAAGCTGAAATGCAATACCGAACCCCGGGCTTCGTCGAAGATTACTTGACCAAAATTTCAACCAATTTGGTTGAAAAATGAGGGCGTGACAGTGCCGCCTCAACTTTCACGAAAAGCCGGATATGACGTCATCAAAGACATTTATCAAAAAAATGAAAAAAACGTTCGGGGATTTCATACCCAGGAACTCTCATGTCAAATTTCATAAAGATCGGTCCAGTAGTTTAGTCTGAATCGCTCTACACACACACACAGACAGACAGACAGACGCACATACACCACGACCCTCGTTTCGATTCCCCCTCGATGTTAAAATATTTAGTCAAAACTTGACTAAATATAACAACTCAGTCCAAATGATCTGTAATATTAGTTTTAGCGGCTAGCCTGAGAGGCTCTGCGGGTCGGCGTCCACGACGCGAACGACAGAAAAAGACAATAACTATGTAATCTAATCAAATTAACTTTATTATCTCAAGTATGAGAAATTGCCCTGAGATAATTAGGCCTATTGACCGCCGAACTGACACCGCAGTTGCGAGCGGCTGCTGCACTACAAACCGTGACTGACTGGTGACTCGTTTATTGTGAGGTCTTCTGCCTCGCTATAAAGAAGAACAGTAATGTTTCATCACGTTTTGGCGAGGTCGCTGAAACACAGGTTTTACTCGAGAGGTAGCACTACACTACGCGTGTCCATGTTGTAAGCAGTTGGACACAGTCAAACAAACGCGCCCTCACGAGACTTCGGAATCCACCATCATGACGTCATGCTCAGGGAAATTCCTCGCATTTCGGGGCGGCCATTTTTCGCCATGACTGTCTAAATCTCATCGCTTCTCCCCGCTTCTTGCTCTTGTGGTGTGAGTGTGTGAGTGTATGCCACTGTGGAGGCGGTGTGTGTTTGGCTGATGGACTTGTAGAAGCAGACGACAGCTGTCTGGGTGTGTTCGAAGTTGACAAAAGGTAAGTTTTGTTTGGGACCTTTTGACGATTTTGCAGACTTTCGAAGTCTGCGCTGAGTGACCTGCGAAACTTGCCTAGTTCGTGAGGTAAACCGATTGCGCTGCTGTGCTTCAATGTCACTTGATTTTCACAGCAGATAGGAAGTTCACTGCGCGAAAGACACAGAAATGGTGTTGTTACGATCCTGCTAACGGGATTGTTGAGTTACGTAAGAAAGAATGCGAATCGTGTGGCCTCACTTTCAGGTCAAGTTGCTCTGACCTAGATTCTCGTCTGATTCAGTGATTGCCTTTCGACGTTCATTCGGCATTGCTTTGACGTGATTGAAGTATGCCTGGGCAGTTCGAAGCAATGAGTCATTTGCCTAGGCCTACTGTGTTAGGAAAGTAGAAGGTTTTGAATGTAATCTAATTGCACTAACTTCCGAATTGTTGAATAATAAGCTAAACTGCTTTCTGCGGGTTTATTTTGAAAAAACGAAGCACTGGAAATTGACTTGAAACTTTCTCTCTCTCTCTCTCACCCCCCCCCCCCACCCCACACACACAAACATTCACACACATGACACTCACACATGCCAGGGTTCGTGTTACTAATGCGCCAATTATACAATCTAAAAATAACAAAATTGGAATAGACCCTATCGGTATTCCAAGCTCTCGTAATCTCTCGCAAGCTTCAGAGCATAGCAAAGCATGCGGTACAGCGATCTCGTGCGAGCTGCACAAGCGAAGGTTCGAAGTTCTCGCGATGTTTGAAGCATAACAAAGAGCGTGTCTCGCGAGAGCTGCTCAGATACCGAAAAGGTCTATTCCCTTGAGTTTTGACAGTTTGAGACACCTTTGCTGATAGTGTATGTAATAATGCTATTATAATGATACCCCACAAAGTTATACCTATATAGTTCTGTAATACTAATACTAAGAGCAGGCATGAGCATTGAATGCTGACCACATAAAAAAAAAATCCACTGTCTGCAGTTCAACTTGCTTGTGTTGGTTTCTTGATTTCGAAGAGACATATGTGCAGGTTACATTCATCTTTAGTGTATGACGAAGTGTCATGATTTATTAATTATATTATGTGAAGTTAGGGGCCTGCTCCCCTGTTTGGCACAGTCGGAGACAAGTTTTGTCATCAAAAACAGTTAAACCCAGGCTCTATAATTTATAAAACAGTTAAATGTTTTCTGAAAATGCAAGAAGTTGAGGCCTTTTCTGTCGCACAGTTTTCTATTTTATCATCAGTTATTTTGGGCACAAATTTGTTTAAAGTTTCAAAGGAGATGAACGTCTGCAATGATTAAATCATGCGCACAAGCTTTCATATTCTATTTCTAGTGTAGAACAATATGAACTGGAGAATACTACAGAACTGAAACTCAATTGGCTAAATCCAGATTTTGTATTAAAAACCAGTATGTCTCGACATGTATTTCTCTCTCTCTCTCGACTGTATACAGATATCTAAGAACAGCCTCGCTTTCACTTAGATCCTGCCTAAAAACAATGTTCAGACCTCATGTTCAGACTCGGCGTAATGATTCCGAAAGGACTACTTTTTAGCGGTCAAGTTCAGTCGTCCGCATACTCGAAAGTGAAAAAAAGATGAAACGTTTTGCTACAGTATCGGAGGATGAACTGTCGGAGAAGAAAAAGAATCTCGTGCCAACCACTACGCAGAAGACCATCCGAGTTGTCCAGAAGTTCTGAAACACGTCACGTTCCAAATCAAAAGACGACATTCTATTCTCTTACGTCACTATTCTTGGTTTACGGTACCATTCGCCGGCTTTGCTACGAGTATGCCATAGTCTTGGTTGGCCGAGACCTTGAGGTGGAATGCGAGTGATTAGGTTTGTTGATTTTGCACGGAGAAGTGGTCCGTGTTTAAGCAAGTTTCTTTCTTCTTTGAAAACAAAAAACCCTAAGACCAGTGAATGTCGAGATATATATGACTAAGTGCCAAAAGGTGCTCACAGAACAGAAGACGACTTTGTTTTACAATAAAAATGTTTCTAAAAACGTGTGTCTGCTGAAAATTGGTGTGTGTGTGGATGAATGTGCGAAGAGATAGTGGACATAATTTCGTGTGTCTGACTTGAACGGTTTTGAAGTTATCTTTGTTTAAAGTCAAAAATAACGCCAAAACCGGCCATCTGAAAAAGGACATCGTGATACCTCGTGTTTTGAATATGCCACAGAAAAATAACAAGAAGCACAAATGAATTGCATTTAGTTTGATTGAATGCCTGAAACATCGCTTTACAGACGAGACCAAACGTCAAATCTAAATCTCGAGAGAAATTTTTTTTTTCGATAACCGAATTTTAAGGTGTCGCACGCAAGATGTGTCGTCATCACGGCATACATTTTTCAATCGCAGATATTTACTAAATTTCTTTTTCAAAAACTCTGGAATTGATGTCGACACGTCAAGCGATAACGGTGTATCAAACTGCTGTCTTTCAAGTAATCCAGCAAAGACTGCAGAACTTTTGAACAGCATTTTTGAAAACGATTTGAAAATTTCGTCATATCTTGCGTGCGACAAAATGTTCGGTAATTAACGGTTATTTTCTTTTAAAAACAAAATTTACATGTACAAAGATCTACTTCATCTACGGAACCACGTGACACATTCTGTGTTCAAAATTTGTGAAGAAATCACGAACCACGAATGCGCTATCAAGTGTTGAAATTATGTCGTCAACATCTTTTCAGATCTTGCGTGCGACACCATCTTGCGTTCAACATAAAATGTCACTACCTTATCGAGTTTAATGGGTAAAACTAACTATTTGTTGTCTTAGTTTAATCTTCTTAATTAAAAGCGTAATAAAACCGAACTTCCAAGATGAATTTTAATTGAGATTAGCGAAAGAGCGGGCACGCAAGTCGACCTTAAAGTAAAAGAATGATAACACGAGCGTTTGTCGTGTTGTCTTGCGTGCAACACATTGTCCAAAAAGGAAAATGTATATTTTTCTCAGACGTTTTTTAAGTTCAAACCTTGAAACTTCACACACATTTGGGGTTTAATCGCCCCCATGCATGGTAAAAGTCTTGTTGACCCTTGTCAGATTTCAAGGTCACGGCTGGGTCACATGTGGTTCAGAAAACGGATGAAACATATTTTTTCAGAGATTTTTGAAGCTAGAACCTTCAAACTTCAAACAACGCTTTTGCTTAATGATTGTTCAACATGGAGAATTCAAGGTTGATCCTTGAGAAATGTGAAGGTCATAGCAGGGTCTCGCGTGGGTAAAAAAAAAAAGGAAATTGTATTGAACTTCAATTTATATAAAACCAAAGTCTGGTTGATCTGTTTTAAGATTTAAGGTCAAATCTGTTATTTAAGGTCAAATCAAATAGAAATTTGTTGATGCTTAAATCTTTGAAACTTCCAACAGGTTTGAGGTTTGACAACTTCTGGACTTTGAAATCTGGTATGGTTGATCCTGGTAATATTAATTAGTCAAAACATCAAGATCAACAATTATAAAATAAGCACTTTCACCAATGTCAAGTGAGCAATAGCAGCAAACGTGAGTCTTATAAAGATTATCACTTTTTGTGTGACCTCAACTTGACCCCTCTGAGTGCTCTCAATCATGGAAATTGACCACACTTTGATTATAACCAAACAACATCAAAACTTTGGAATGTGTGAAGTTTCAAAGGTGTTGCTTAAAAGGCGTTCGTGAAAATGACAATTGTATGTGTCTGACTTCAATGCGACCCCGCTGCGACCTTGACGTTTGATTTTATCAACCAGACTTTCATCATGTGTGAATGACTTCAAACACTATAAAACTAGTTGAAGAAATTGACAATTTTTCAAAGTTTAAGCCAGATGGCACTGCTGTGACCTTGAAATTTGACAAACATTAACCAGGCGGTCACCTTTTTTAGAAAATATCCTTAAAGGATCTTTAACCTTACTGTGACCTTGGAATTTGATGAGGTTTAATTTAACTTGCGTAGTGTGCCAAGTTTCAAGGCCCTAGCTTCAAAAACATATGAGAAAACCTCATTGAAAAATGTATATGTTTGACCTCAACGCGAACCTGCTGTGACCTTGACTTTTTCAACCAGACTTTAATCGTGTGTGAACATTATACACTAGAACTGTGTGTATTTTCAAAGCTCGTGCTATAAACGCGCTGAATAAATTGAAAATATTCCACATTTGGACCAGATGTGACCCCGCTGTGACCTTGAACTTTGACAAAGATTAACCAGCAGGTCACTTTTAATGAGGTTTTATAAAAATGCTGAAAGTATGTGAAGTATGTAAAGTCTAACTGATCTAGTATTAAAACATGTAAGACGTGACAACGACAATTTTCCAGTTTGCAAAGGAAATTTAACCTCGCTGTGACCTTGAAATTCAATGTTGTTTAATGTGATGTGCACCATACCTGGAGGTCATTATACTTTGGTTGTGTGCCAAGTTTCAAAGCCCTAGCTTTAAAAACGTGCGAGATAACCTTAATGCTATGACTCAGTGCCGTTTTGAATGATATAACGAACAAAATTATCGTTATTTGTAAAATCATTTGGGTAAATTTATCTTTTCTTTTCGTAATTGGGTTCCAGCATCTGTTGTCTTAACAAAAATCACAATATCAGTCGTGTTTGTCAACTTTTATTTTTTAGCCCCTTTGTCCGCTTTTCGTGCGCACCTTTTGGCACTTAGTCATATATATGTAAATTGGATTTGTGATCCAAACATGCCTTTTGGTCAATCTCGATGGCAGTTTATTCCACTCGCCCTACGGGCTTGTGGAATAAACTTCCATCTCGATTGACTTAAAGCCATGTTTGGATCACAGATCCAATTAACGTATAAAGTTTAGATCTTTGTAAATGTAGGGTATGTCTATTGCTATTCAGGCATGAGACCAAGGCCACAGTAGGGCGGTTGGTGGCGAGAGAGGTGAAGGGACGGGGAATGTTAACAGTGCTGTTTGCCGGGCTGTCAGCACTGCCCGCCATTGTTTAGCTCAGGCACCGTCGCGGCAGACGCGCCTTAGTTCTATGCAGGAAAATGCAGCGCGCTATTCTGGCCATCTGGGCAACTGTCGTCCTCATCTCTAAGGCAGACTGAGGTGTAAGTTACACCCGCCTTCAGGCTCAGGCATTTTCAAACACCTGACTCGAGACTATATTATTCAACGCATAAGAGAACAGTTAAGATTGTAAAAGCCACAATTCAAGAGGGCCCAAAACTCGTCCCCTCTGTGGCAACGTTTGATTAAACTGGATTGCTTCCCTTGCGCAAGTTTTCTTTCATGCGTCATGGAAAGGAGTCTGGTGTACCCACTGCTCTTTTCCTTGCACTTTCAGTCCGTGATGAAACAGCATTCCTTTGCTGTGAGCCATCTAACCTGAAGGTTGTGCACTTACAGTTACTTCCAACCAATGCGTTAGTCAAACAAGACTTACTTCAAGTGTTTGCGAAACAGTGAACTAAGTGCAAGAAGATAGGTTGGTGACTGTGTGTCATCTTGTGAAGATAAAGAAGGAAAGAGTAGTAAGTGAAAGTGTCACGTACACTTTGAGAGTCAGACACGATTTCTTTTTGGTATTGGGAGTGGATACTTTTCTGATGGTTTCGATATTTGTGCCAATATATATATATGATAATCTAAAAAAACAAAAACAACAACAAAACACACCAACAAACAACAAAGTGACTGCTGGTGAGACAAGCAATGTCAGAATTAAAAAGAAAACAAGAGGCGAAGCCATCAAGGCTCACGTAAGAAATCGACAAACAGTAACACAAACTCAATCACTCCGTCACACACACACACACACACACACACACACACACACACACACACACACACACACACACACACACACACATACACACACACACACAGAAAGAGCATAGGTGAAACTGTGCAAGAAAGCGAGACACTAGATCTAGATCTGTCTGTCTGCATGTAGCCTACTTACAAGGACACGACTGCCAACCAGTCTCGGCGCGCTCAAAATAATAATGACCGAGACTTTCAGTACTTCCTTCGCGTGACGTCTAACCCTCTTACGTCATAATGTGACGTCAATGTAATGTGACGTCTTCAAATGTTAGAGTTTGTACCACAGACATACACATGCACAGACGCACGCACGCACGCACAGACAGACAAAGTTACGATCGCATAGGCTACACTTACGTGAGCCAACAAGAGGCGAAGCCTTCAAGGCTCACGTAAGAAATCGACAAACAGTAACACAAACTCAATCACTCCGTCACACATACACACACACACACACACACACACACACACACACAGTAAGCATAGGTGACTGTGCAAGAAAGCGAGACACTAGATCTAGATCTGTCTGTCTGCATGTACCCTACTTACAGGGACACGACTGCCAACTAGTCTCGGCCCGCTCAAAATAACAATGACCGAGACTTTCAGTAATTCCTTCGCGTGACGTCTAACCCTCTTACGTCATAATGTGACGTCTTCAAATGACGAAATGTTAAAGTTTCTACCACAGACATACACACGCACGCACATACCATACGCACGCACAAGCAGACAAAGTTACGATCGCATAGGCTACACTTACGTGAGCCAAAAATCATTGCTCTCTGAAACAAAGACCTATTTATGATATTTAAATTTTTTTTGTAATCATTGATAAATGAGAGAAAGAGCATTGGTGTCGTGGATAGGTGTGTTGTAGAAAGAGAAAGTATGAGTGAGTGAGAGTGTGTTGTAGTCTCTCCGAATTTGATACTCACTGATAGAAAAAAGGGAGAGAGAGAAACATAACTCAGAGAAACAGGGACAGAGAGAGACCATAGAGCTTTGGCTCAGAAGAACACTATTTTGAATTCCAAGTTGCATACTCCGAATTTGAAAAAAAGGGACTTGTCAGAGGCATGGTACAAGCTGATGGAACAGGGGTTTGTCAGTTGTCTCTGGATCAAAAGGTCATGTACATTTATTAATCAAGCGTTGGCACACCTAGGCTAGTCTTTTTTCTAAAGGCTCAGTCCATCTCAGATCTGTCCAGGCATCCACATGGACTGAAATCATCCCTTCACTTGGACACACACTAGAAACCAACAGCCTGGCTGCCTCCTGTGCACAGTGGCATTTCAAACCTTTTTGTTCTTGAATTAATTTTGTGTGTAAAACCTATGCCAAGCTGCTGAATCAATTAATAAATAGAGAATACTACATGGCTTGCTGTGTCGTACCAGATTTACACGAGTTGTTTTTTTAAATATTGAACTGCGAGTGCGAGCGAAAGCGAGCTGTTCACTATTTGAAAAAGCAACGAGTGTAAATCTGGTACGGAACAGGAAGCCATGTAGTATTCTGTTTATCCTACATACTGTACTTACGTATATTTGACTGAAAATGTCCTGCAGTCGAGGCAGCTAAATTGAAGACGCTTGTTTTGGAACCTCGATCTCTTCTAAAAGCCTCGTGCAATCTATTACGTCAAGGCAAAGAAACGTCACTCTGAAAGTGTGGCGTGACGTGTTAGTTCTAAAGATTCATCGAGGGTAATTAGCGAGCGCAATTTTTTTTCTTTCTATAATGACGTTTGTCTCGGTGACTTTGGCATCATAAGCAGTGGAAAAACAGGTCCCTGCCAGACTTGCTTGACATGACCTCATTTACATGATATACACACGTGTGATATGAACGATTATTATCTCACGGGTGTCTCTCTCACGTATGTAGGATAAAATAGAATATCCCAGTGCACTGAATGGGGTAGACTTTTGGCTTGTGTCAAAGTGAAAGGAAGTTCTCATCACAGGTACAGTGGAACCTCCATAGTACATCCTCAACAAATCCAGACAAATTCAGTTCTTTAAAAGGCAAGGTAAACATGTATTACTTTAGATATTTTTGTTGTTGTTATCATGGGTTTTATGAATTTTCTTCTCTTATTCTTTTATAATTATTAATTAATGACCTATATGTGCTGATGACCAATTTAATTTCCTTTGTTGGATCAATAAAATGTTATGAGTTATGAGTTATGAGTTATTTTAGGAAAACAAAACGGGTACATACATAATAAAATAATAAAATAAAAGGATGGAGTCTTATTTTTTGGGGAAAAGTTCCAGAGGTAAACAGAACATCTGTCATCTGAAAAAGCCCGGTTCCATTATAAAAGCCTGGCCAGGTGAGTGGTAGTGCAAACGATTGGTGATACGACTGAGAAGGACGGCGCCTCTCTGGCATTTTTCACCCCTTCATACATTTTCCGCCCGAGCGATTTACAGGTAAGAGCACAAAGCATCGCCATGGTTCGGGGAGGGGGGCGAGTTTGTATTCCTGCGACCCTGAAAGAGAGGAGACATTGACCTCAGAGGTACTGGCGTCTGCACGTTGGTTTTGGGCACGTGTCAACATAGTGGTGGACCCCCTTACCCTCTTGCACACAATCTCCAAAATATAAAGTCGTTATAATCAGAGGGAGTGAGTCTTATAATGGAGATGCATTTACAATTACAGACGCTATGACAAGCATGACAAAAGAAGATTTAAGAGTGTGGGGGGGGGGGGGGGGGCGGTGGCCTTGACAGGGGAGGAAGGGGGGTGGGGGGAGGGATCTGGCGCTGGAACGTTACTGTTGAAATAAGTTATGGCGTGAAAGTGTGCTGGCCGGTCCGGTGCCAATAATTATGTCAACACGCTTTTATAGGAAATACTGATAAAAATGAAGGACACAAACCCACACTCACCACCACCATCCACACCCACCACACACACGTTGTACAACACATGCACACATACACACACACACACACACACACGTTGTACAACACATGCACACACACTGACACACACACACACACTCTTAACAACCCCCCCCCCCCCGAACACACACATACAACCTGCCTGGGATGTGCGACAAATACTTTATGGGTACAGAGGAACCTTCCTATTAAGAACCCTCGATTGAAGACTTCCTCTCTTTTGGGACCATGTTTTGGAGGATTTGCTGTACATAACCTCTGGTAATTCCACTCTTCTTTTCTCCAAGGACAATTACCATATATCACATCAGTTTTGTTTTGATAATGAAAATGTCATTGATAAGACATGTGTGTATGTCTGTCCACAATGAAGACCACTAGGTAGAGCACTGGTGAATGTTTCGGTTTTTTCTATGATTAAACCTTTCATAAACAAACCTTTCTTGTTAGTTTTGTTTTGTTTTATTCGTAAGTTATAATTATGGTCTGCTTCAATTGCATGTTAAGACAAACTAGAATGTATCCCGATAAGGCAACATACAATTAATGTTCAAAGGACACTTCTTTTTTGAATATCTATCTATCTATCTATCTATATCTATATACGGCTTGTGTGTGTCTGTCTGTCTGTCACTTCGCGATGCACGGCCAAAGTTCTTGATGGATCTGCTTCAAATTTGGTGGGCATATTCAGGTAGACCCCGGACACAATCTGGTCGATGAAAATTTTCAACACGTGCTTTAAGCTCGGCGCGGTGAACCGATTTTGGTTTTTCTGTTGATCCATTTCCAGTAACTCTTCCTTATCTTCTCCAGTGTTTTGCGCGTTTATCTCCCTTCCTTCGTGTGGCGTCAATCACGTCAACACGTGCTCTAACCCGGCGAAGCCGGCGAACCGCCACGCTGCATACTCCGTCTCGCGATCATCCCGGCGAAGCCGGTGCGAACCGCCACGCTGCATACTCCGTCTCGCGATCCACCCTGCGAAGCGGGTAATCATCTAGTATAATAATATATATATATGTGAAAACAAACACAAAAATATGCGAGACAGCTTTACACATGTAACATTTCTTCTCGGATAACGTTTCAAGTTGTCTCAAATAAAGAAGATTAGATAACCAAAGCGTGTTCGGCGTAAAGAGAAGAAATGGAAAAATTCAAAAGTGACACTGACAGTCCTTCTTATACTGTGTTCAAACAACCCAAAATATCAACAACATCTTGTCCAACCTTGTCCGTGTTCGTTCTGTCAGTGGTGCTTTTGTTTTTTGTTGTTCTTTGTTGTTGTTACCTGATGAAGCTTTTATAAGCGAAAGTTCGTATTATTGTGTTGTCCTTGTATCGGTGAGTACACAATTCCTTTGTTTTTCAACCCAAAATATATATTCAAGACAAAATGAGCTATTCAAAACGAAATGAGCATGTCTGGCTTAAAAAAAAGAAAGGGTTATAAGTGACATTTTAAACAAACCAAAAACATACGATACAACCTGAGCGTGTTTAGCTTATTAAAATAGAAAAATAAACATAAAAGTGACTGTTCTTTTTATTTTGTGTTTAAATAGACTAAAGTATACGAGGCGACATAAGCGTTTCAGGCTTAAAACAAAAAGTAGAGAGATATAAAGTGACAGTTTTTTTTCAGAATGAGTTTTTGAACAAGATTTATTAACCAGGATTAACAAAACAACTGGAAGAGAGAGAGAGAAAAAAACTACAGCGGAAACGAAAATTTGTCCCCCTCAAATCTTGACAGTGACACATTTCGTCGCGTTACTTACGTGACGGTTGTCAGTTTCTCTCCCTTACGCTTGAAACAACACGACTAGACATTCCAGCCATGCAACATTTGTTGTAGACTTCATGCTTGACTGACTTGGCGCTGGATTCATTTCGTTGGGATATAAAAGAGGGGGTTGACCTCGTGAATTAAAAGAGAGATAGAGAGAGAGATTGTAATGTGAGAAATACCAGACAGTTTGGGGAACGTTCTGTGCTACAGGCGTATGACATTAAGTTTCTTTTGGAAGCAATCTGGCGATAACAGAAAAACTGACGGAAAACCGATAGTACACCAGCTAAAAATAGTGATTGTTCCCCGTCTTTGGATTTGGGAACATGTTGTACAGAGGTCCGTGTCGTATTCGACCCCTCCGACGAGCGAATGCCTTCATATCAATGATATATTTTGCTGTATATCTATTCATTTGACCTTAAATCCCTCTCATAAAAGGCCACCCGCAATGCTTGGTCCAAAGGTGTACTTTCGTTACCGGTACACCTGCAGTTGCAGGGATGTACATAATCGATTGGTGTGAGGGAAGGGAAATATGAACCGATACGGTTAGCCTAATGGTAAGGCGTCCGCCCCGTGATCGGGAGGTCGTGGGTTCGAACCCCGGCCGGGTCATACCTAAGACTTTAAAATTGGCAATCTAGTGGCTGCTCCGCCTGGCGTCTGGCATTATGGGGTTAGTGCTAGGACTGGTTGGTCCGGTGTCAGAATAATGTGACTGGGTGAGACATGAAGCCTGTGCTGCGACTTCTGTCTTGTGTGTGGCGCACGTTATATATGTCAAAGCAGCACCGCCCTGATATGGCCCTTCGTGGTCGGCTGGGCGTTAAGCAAGCAAACAAACAAAAAAGGGAATTATGTCCACTTTTTATATTTAGTCAAGTTTTGACTAAATATTTTAACATCGAGGGGGAATCGAAACGAGGGTCGTGGTGTGTGTGTGTGTGTGTGTGTGTGTGTGTGTGTGTGTGTGTGTGTAGAGCGATTCAGACTAAACTACTGGACCGATCTTTATGAAATTTGACATGAGAGTTCCTGGGTATGAAATCCCCGAACGTTTTTTTCATTTTTTTGATAAATGTCTTTGATGACGTCATATCCGGCTTTTCGTGAAAGTTGAGGCGGCACTGTCACGCCCTCATTTTTCAACCAAATTGGTTGAAATTTTGGTCAAGTAATCTTCGACGAAGCCCGGACTTCGGTATTGCATTTCATCTTGGTGGCTTAAAAATTAATTAATGACTTTGGTCATTAAAAATCTGAAAATTGTAAAAAAAAATAAAAATTTATAAAACGATCCAAATTTACGTTTATCTTATTCTCCATCATTTGCTGATTCCAAAAACATATAAATATGTTATATTCGGATTAAAAACAAGCTCTGAAAATTAAATAATATATAAAAATTATTATCAAAATTAAATTGTCCAAATCAATTTAAAAACACTTTCATCTTATTCCTTGTCGGTTCCTGATTCCAAAAACATATAGATATGATATGTTTCGATTAAAAACACGCTCAGAAAGTTAAAACAAAGAGAGGTACAGAAAAGCGTGCTATCCTTCTTAGCGCAACTACTACCCCGCTCTTCTTGTCAATTTCACTGCCTTTGCCATGAGCGGTGGACTGACGATGCTACGAGTATACGGTCTTGCTGAAAAATGGCATTGCGTTCAGTTTCATTCTGTGAGTTCGACAGCTACTTGACTAAATTAATATTGTATTTTCGCCTTACGCGACTTGTTCTTGTTTGTCTTGATAGGTTTCCTTGAAGAAATATACGTACACGGAGGATTATGGTCAACAGAAAAACGGGTTTAATGTAATGCTCAGTCTTACTGTGTCTGTCTCTCTCGCAGTGTGTGCGCTGGCGTGCCTGTTTACGCGTGCGTTTGTATATGTGTGTGTGTGTGTGTGTTCTGGTTGCCTTTGGTCCCATTGGTACATGTACTGGCGAGGCTGTGGTTCGTGAATTGAGGTTCCTTGCTGGTTGTGCGCCTATGTAGGAAAGCGTAAAACTAAGACCTCTGTAACATATCATTTGGAATGCAACGTCCACATCTACGTCCACACAAAAGAAGCGGCATCCGAGCGAAAAATACAGACACGATTTTATTCGGTCGCGTGGTCTCCATCCTAATGCTTCATTTCCTGTAAACTATAGTTTCCACTCAACCCTCCGCACTCCCCCCTCCCATCACCCCCCACCACTTCTTCCCTCTTATGCTACCACCTCCTTGTTCCCCATGTTTGTATTCATTCTACCTGCCTGACCAGAGAGACAGGGGGATATATTTTTGAGTATGACTTAATAACAATGTAGCATTCCGGATATTTTACGGATTATTACGGTATCGGCAATGACGCGCAGTTTTCAGTCAGATTTCTATGGAATGTCATATTGCGTACAGTTGTCTCGGTTTGTACTTTGTCTTAACCTTAGTGATGAAAATATTCCTTGCATGTTAATGAATGTGTGTGTGTGTGTGTGTGTGTGTGTGTGTGTGTGTGTGCGAGAAACGTCAAGGTCGACGCATTTCCGGCTTAGGGGTGGTATACAATTCCCCACCGGCTCGCAAATTAATGGGGGTACTTATGTGACCTGACACCGCTGTCCGTGTTTACCGCCAAGAAAGTGCGGGATTTAAACAAAAATGGCCCTTGATTTAATGAGCTTGTCGCCTATAATTTCCTCAAGGCAGCTATATAAATAGACATCCCCCCATCTGGATAAAAACACAACACACAGACAACTGTTTGCTATTGACCATTATGGTTGGATTTGCGTATTTATTTTTTTGTCCGGATATGAAAAAAATCATTGAATTACCTTTTGTGTGTGTCACTGCAAGAAACGAACAATGAAAGCTAGATCATAATTTATTCCTGTCACTTTAAAGTCATTCGGTTTGTCACTTCAAAGCCGTCTGACGGATCGGTTGACTCTGTGAACAAGCAGGTGCTGTTATGTTGCCCTTTACTTTGCATTCTTCAGCTGTTTGACGTAAGTTGTCGTTTCTTTCCCTACCTGTCAAAAACGACTTAAGCTCGATCTCGCTTCATTGAATTGCAAGGTACAAGTAAGAGGAGTGTGTCGTTCATAATGGCCATTCAATCGTATCCTACTGCTGCGCTCATAGACATTTCAAACTGTGAAGTTTGGCCAGGGATTGGGTTATTAGAACTTTAACTCTTTGGAAGCCCAGCTGTACGAAGTGACGTCTGTTGATTTTTATTTATTTATTTATTTGTGTGTGTGTGTGTGTGTGGGAGGGGGAGGGGTGTACCGACTAGACAAGTTTTGCGAATTTGTTTTGTAAGCCAACCCAGAACGTTCGTCACGAGTAGCTTAAAAAAAGGAATTGCGTATTTAATCAGTCATTGCTGAAGGGCCTCAAGGCTTAATCAGCCATATAGGATCATCTCAGGTATGTTCCTAGTTGCGTAGAATAAGCATGAAAAGTTATGGAAAGAGTTCTAATCTGTACCAAATTACCACTCATGGCTCTCTAAAAGACTTCTGCTATCTTGATTGTAGGATTTTCAAACCGCTCAGACTCTAGTCTCAGTATCATTGTGCCAGCCGGATTAAAAAAAAACAAGTCGCGTAAGGCGAAATTACTACATTTAGTCAAGCTGTGGAACTAACAGAATGAAACTGAACGCACTGTATTTTGTCACAATGACAGTAGTCCGCCGCTCGTGCAAAAGGCAGTGAAATTCACGAGCCTGTTTAGCGCGGTAGTGGTTGCGCTGAGCTGCATAGCACGCTTTTCTGTACCTCTCTTCGTTTTAACTTTCTGAGCATGTTTTTAATCCAAACATATCATATCTATATGTTTTTGGAATCAGGAACCGACAAGGAATAAGATGAAATTGTTTTTACATCGATTTTGGAAATTTAATTTTAATCATAACTTTTATATTTTTAATTTGCAGAGCTTGTTTTTTTTATCCGAATATAACATATTTATATGTTTTTGGAATCAGAAAATGATGAAGAATAAGATGAACGTAATTAAATTTTTGGATCGTTTTATAAAAAAATTATTTTAATTACAATTTTCAGATTTTTAATGACCAAAGTCATTAATTAATTTTTAAGCCTCCAAGCTGAAATGCAATACCAAAGCCCGGCCTTCGTCGAAGATTGCTTGGCCAAAATTTCAATCAATTTTATTGAAAAATGAGGGTGTGACAGTGCCTCCTCAACTTTTACAAAAAGCGGGATATGACGTCATCAAAGACATTATCGAAAAAAACGTCTGGGGATATCATGCCCAGGAACTCTCATGTCAAATTTCATAAAGATCGGTCCAGTAGTTTACTCTGAATCGCTCTACACACACACAATGACACACAGACACACATACACCACGACCCTCGTCTCGATTCCGCCTCTATGTTAAAACATTTAGTCAAAACTTGACTGAATGTAAAAAGAGAAATACAAAGATACGTCAATAAATGAATACAAGAATATTAAATGAATGGATGAATAAATGAATACATTAATTGATAAATTAGTAAGTAAATAAATAAATAGATAGGTAAACGAATAAATAGATAGATAAAGTATTAATTGAATAACTGTCAAGTTCATCGCACTGAAGTTCTGTCTTTACATGTAAAAAAACAACAACACCTAAAAACATACAAAGAACGAAAAACCTATGTAATCTAAGCATCTAAATCTGGATGACCGAGAATAGTTTTGTGATTGCTTTAAATCTTTATGCGATGTAAATTTGCTTTGAATTTGTTTTTTGTTGTTGCGACGTGGGTCTGAATTGCTCACCACTACAATCAAGAAAGATTGATTCATAAATATGTAATGAGAATGATGTCATTCATAACAGCATTGAAGCTCATTCATAACAACAGCAAGGAGTGATTTTGTTTATTGTTTTAAAGAGGAAATGTCGTCAGTAAAAATGATATGCCATAACATGCCACAATCAAAATAAAATTGTTTTTATAAAGATGTCAAAGCTTGTGACGAGCTCACGTTTGT
Organism: Littorina saxatilis; assembly: GCF_037325665.1. NCBI lineage: Eukaryota > Metazoa > Mollusca > Gastropoda > Littorinimorpha > Littorinidae > Littorina > Littorina saxatilis. The sequence continues at coordinate 2,508,807 of NC_090257.1, read as the reverse complement.
TGACGTCAGAAGTAGGCCTATAACAATTGCTAGCTCGAATCGTACCCCCCGCGGGTAAGGGGGAAGAATTTGCCCGATGCTCCCCAGCATGCCGTAAGAGGCGACTAACGGATTCTGTTTTTCCTTTTACCCTTGTTAAGTGTTTCTTGTATAGAATGTAGTCAATGTTTGTAAAGATTTTAGTCAAGCAGTATGTAAGAAATGTTAAGTCCTTTGTACTGGAAACTTGCATTCTCCCAGTAAGGTAATATTTTGTACTACGTTGCAAGCCCCTGGAGCAAATTTTTTGATTAGTGCTCTTGTGAACAAGAAACAATTAACAAGTGGCTCTATCCCATCTTCCCCCTTTCCCCGTCGCGATAATTATAACCTTGAACGGTTGAAAACGACGTTAAACACCAAATAAAGAAAGAAAGAAAGAAAGAAAGCTCGAATCGTCCACAAGAAATTGATTGTTATTTGTTTGGAGGTCGTCATACATAATGAATTCGGAAATAGATTGCTGTTTGTTTTCAAGGTCGGTATTTATTCGTTGTGAAGGTCGGTATCAAATAAATTCCACACCAACAAAAATAGTTCAGTTAACAAAACTCGATCTCTTGCTCACTTGAGCAGCCACTGTTCGCATGCATTATTTATTCAGAAATAGATTGTTATTTGTTTTGAAAGTCGACGTAATACATTCCATTCCGGCGAAAAATAGTTCAGTTGATGAAAGTCGATCTCTTGCTCAAATAATCAGCCACTGGTTATGTTGTGGGGTTAACTTAGCATGACGCAAGACACAGGATCGAACAATCTTAGCCCGAGCATGTTTTGCTGTGTGAACGGGGCTTAACGCGCGGGTGAAGCCAAAGCCTAGGAATGTTGTTGTGGCT
>NC_090257.1:2495429-2505429 GCF_037325665.1 Littorina saxatilis | reverse complement strand
GAAGAAGAAGAAGAAGAAGAAATTTCCGAAATCGATTTAAAAACAATTTCATCTTATTCTTTGTCCGTTCCTGATTCCAAAAACATATAGATATGACATGTTTGGATTGAAAACACGTTCAGAGAGTTAATAAGAATAGAGATATAGAAAAGCGGGCTATCCTCAGCGCAACCGCTACCGCGCTTTTCTGGATTGTTAATTTCACTGCCTTTGCCACGAGCGGTGGACAGACGATGCTACGAGTGCACGGTCTTGCGGAAAAAATGCAATGCGTTCAGTTTCATTCTGTGAGTTCGACTGAGCTTGACTAAATGTTGTATTTTCGCCTTACGCGACTTGTTTTTGTTTTTTTTTAATCCGGCTGGCACAATGATACTGAGAGTCTGAGCGGTTTGAAAATCCTAGTTTAGTTTTAACAACTGTTTTGGAAACACGTCAAGATAATCCTAAAATGGAAACTTGTGTGCGTGAAATGTCAGAAATGATGAGAATGGCAAACGTTAAATTTCCAGTAGGTCGAAGCGGTCGTAGTTTGAAAAATAAATTCCTTTTCAATTACATATCAATCCGTGAGATTTTTTTTATACTTGTTTTTGAAAATGTTATTTACCATGCATTTGTTTGCTATTGTGAGTTTTATTGGTCAACTTTCTCATTTCCCAGCCAGTGTTTTTACGCTCTTACGACCAGTGCTTTGATCTATCTTGATTGCCCGGCTGTAGTTACGCAGGCTATTACCTCAGTATGAGATAACGTTCATTGCGTTCTTCACTGGAGTTCCTTGATGACTCCGTTGTTATTGTGGCAAAATTCGCGAACGGCAAAGTCGCGAAACAATGTTGGTATTTGATCGACATTCCGAGAATGTCTGTGTTGATAACGTGCGTGCATCACAGGTTGTGAAGGCTTCTCGTGTGAGCTGTCAATTAGCCGTTATGCAAACGGTTGATGGCCGCCTTTACGAATGGAATTTTGTTTGGAGAATCGGTTCTTAGAGAGATGCGGAGGTGAGAGAGAGAAAGAGATAAAAGAGAGAGAGAGAGAGAGAGAGAGACAGACAGAGAGAGAGAGAGACAGAGACAGGGAGAGAGAGAGAGGGTGCTTTGAGAGGGAGAGACAGAGAGGTGGGTGCATCGAAAGAGAGAGAGAGAGAGAGGGTGCAGAGAGAGAGAGAGAGAGAGGGTGCTTTGAGAGAGGGAGAGAGAGGTGGGTGCATCGAGAGAGAGGGAGAGCTGTTGAGAGAGAGAGAGAGAGAGAGAGGGTGCAGAGAGAGAGAAAGGGTGCTTTGAGAGAGGGAGAGAGAGGTGGGTGCATCGAGAGAGAGGGAGAGCTGTTGAGAGAGAGAGAGAGAGAGAGGGTGCAGAGAGAGAGAGAGAGAGAGAGAGAGAGAGAGAGAGAGAGAGGGGGTGCTTTGAGAGAGGGAGAGAGAGGTGGGTGCATCGAGAGAGAGGGAGAGCTGTTGAGAGAGAGAGGGTGCATTGAGAGAGAGACAGAGGTTGAGAGAGAAGGTGCATCGAGAGAGAGAGAGAGAGAGGGGGGGGGGAGCGCGCACAGGGAGAGAGGATGCACCTATAAAGAGAGGAAGGCATAGAGAGAGCACCCAGAGAGGGAGAGAGAGATCAGAGAGAGAGACAGGGAGGGAGTGAGGGTGTATCGAGATATATATATATATATATATTAAACATCAGAAATTGTGAAAGAAACAATTGAAAGTCAGCAGAGACTTTCTTCCGAGATTTGTTAAAATCTCTTCGCAGAGAAAGAGAGAGAGAAAAAAGTATCCCTTCACAGACAGCCTATTGGGAGCATCAGACCCTCCTCAAGGGGGACCGAGATTTACAATGCAAAGTCCCTTTGTGGGGGACGTATCACAAGGTAATCTAGTCCTGAGGAGGACCATTGTTTTTGTACCAAGACCAGACACGTGTTTGGTCAGGTGGTACTGATGGCGAGAGTTGTCAACCCATGGTATCCAACTAAGAAGCAAACCACTCTCTGAATGGTAGCTTCTGTTGGCATGGGAGACTACCCTCATCTGACAACCTCAAGGGGATATCTGTGAAGGGAAACACTTTGATTTAAGGCCAAAGTTATATATATAACGCTGACTGAAACAAACAAGGGTTTTCAGGAGGGGATGTAACTACTTTCGTTGGAAAGAAAGCAGTCCTCTCGAACAAAGTTGTTTTTTCAGGTAAACTAGACATTTCCCTCATCGAGGGGATTTGGACACCTGTTCCATTCAGTCTCACAGGTAAGGGAGGTATTCAGGTGAATTCTTCAGGTAAGAATGTTGAATCTGAATCCCCGCAAGACAACGTTCATCAACAGTCGTCGGAATGCTGTGAAATTCTTCCCAAGCTGTTGTTGCTACTTTTTTTTCCAGAAAGAAAAAGACTTGGATATACCTTTCGTTTTGTTTGTGGAGATGAAATTGGGTAGGATTTGTTTTATGTGTAAAGAGCCTGCTTAGTTAAAACTCCAACCAGCTTAATGGCAGAAGAAAGGGAAAATAATGCAGCGCTACTCTGAAATCAGCAGAAGAAAGTTCATATTCAGTCAGTCTTCTGCCGTAAAACTCATTACAAAAAAATCCCCGATCTTCTTCTTGTCGATCGCCTTTTACACTCGGGATTTCCATCTCTGGAGATGAAGCTGGTGGTCTTCTGTAGAGCCTCCACAGGTCCGTTCAGCTTCTCGTGGAGGGTCGTCGGCCTGGGACAAGTCTCACTCCTCAGGGGATGGAGGCTCCTGCAATCCTGTGGGACATGTGAAGAAAAAAAAAGAAAACGGAAAAAACAACGAAAAACAACAACCGATGAAACATGTATGAGAATAAAAGTTAGTGAAGGAAGGTAGGGGAGGAAGGTAGGGGAGGAAGTTGAGATCACTGGGGGTTGTTTGACGGTGTCAAACGGTAGAAACTGGGAGTACGCATGCGTGTGAGTGTTGGAAAAACATGAATTCAGTCTAAAATTGTTTGGGGAGGTTGACTCTTTTTTTTTCTCGTTTTTTTTTCTCGTTTTTGTTTCTCTGTTTTGTTTCTACCTGTCTGGGTAAAGAGAAATTCCGTCTGTATTTCATTGAAGGTGACCGAGAGCTTCCATTCATGGTGTTCTTCCGTGTATACTCTCCAACACAACGTCTCCATTGCCAGGCATCCCGCATTTACCTGTTTGTCGGCATACCTCGAATTCTGTGCTGCCACCGTGCCTGTGCATTCAATTCAGCTAAAAGGGAGAAGGGGGGGGGGGGGGGGAGAGGGGGTTGGAGGGGTGAGGTGTCGGTACGGTAGAACCCCCCTGTTAAGACATCCCCCCCCCCCCCCCCCCCCGCCTTTTCCAATTTCTGAGACCCCCCCTACCCCCTTTTGAAGACCAAGCTGTTTCAGTTTTTCTGTTCTTAGCCTTTGTGAATATACTTCCAAATAGACTATCTCCATTGTAAGACCTGATTTGATTAGATTTGTTTTAGGTCAAAGAAGGGGGTTCCACTGTATCTAATGACCGTGTTTATGTGTGGAGTTTAACGCCACACTGTGACCGTGCTGCGCAGAATGTAAGGTATTTTGTCAATGGCTGTGGGAATCTTGTGCGATACCAGGGTAGTACTTTAGTAGGTCATGTCATGTTATGACAAGTCCGGAGAGACAGCCAGTCTAGGGAAAAGAATAAGTAGGTTTTGGAATGGGGGGAGTGGGGATGGGAGAGAGAGAGAGAGAGAGAGAGAGAGAGAGAGAGAGAGAGAGAGAGAGAGAGAGAGAGAGAGAGAGAGAGAGAGAGAGAGAGAGAGAGAGAGAGAGAGAGAGAGAGAGAGAGAGAGAGAGAGAGAGAGAGAGAACTCAGAATTTTTTTTATTGTAAACCACACTGTTGTGTTTGTACAAGGGGGGAGTAGAGTTTCCATTTCAATGTATACTCTCTCAGAAACAAGTAAGAACAAGTGCATATACAGTGCTAAGGGTTGAAACATATCGATCGGAAATCATTTACACACATTCATTTTAGCCTAGCAGTTGCTGTCGATGCCTGAATGCATAAAATGTATACCGGGAGAGTGCCCACAACCTACTTTTGTTTTGTGTTAGTAGTATCTGCATTGACGAGTTTTCGAGTTGACCAATTTCAAAGACATTTCCCAATTAAGTTTCTCTTATATCAGAGTATACTGGGCACTTAAAAAGAAAGTGGTGCTCGTTTTCGTGAGGGTATCTGCAAAGTGGGCAAACATGGGAACCGTTTGCAGAGTATCTCTGTTTGTTGCACATCAAGGGTGAAACCCCAAGTCTGAATTTTGTGAACACTTTTTGAATATATGGATTGTCTATTTGGTCAAGGTACCTTTCTCTTCCAAAGTCAGGTTTAAACAATTTGTATGTGTCATACCTCTCACTGTCTTCTAGCTTACTATGCCAGTTCTGGGTAAAGCAGTCTTTTAGGCGTTGTTGAAAAGCCTTGATAGAGTGTTTTTCGTTGCCGACATAGCCCTACGTCATTATAATCATCCTCATCTCATTAATCATCCAAAATTGGAGAGAGAGAGAGAGAGAGAGAGAGAGAGAGAGAGAGAGAGAGAGAGAGAGAGAGAGAGAGTATGTGTGTGTGTTAATAATCACTTTTATGTCCATTCAACTGGGCAGTGTTAGCAGAACGCTTTTTCACCCTCCCTCATCTCTCTCTCTCTCTCTCTGTTCCCTCTCTCTCCCCCCTCTCTCCCCCCTCTCTCCCTCTCTCACACAGTTTGACAGACACACACGCACGCGCGCGCACACACACTTACACATACACACACACACACACACACACATACACAGACACACACACATTTGATTTGTGTGTTATTGTATGGAGTAAGGTTTGGCGCAGAGATCACATTCCTATCCCTCAATCTTTTCGTCTTTCCGTCTGCTTTTCTCTTTCTAATTGTCTGTTCGTCTGTCTGACTGCCTGTTACATCACATAGACTTCACAACCTATTTAAACGGAAAAATATGGAGCTGCATTTCCGTTTACATACTACGCACATGAAACCAATTCCGGGGATACCTGAGCGACACTTAAAATGTCATAAACGCATTTCTAGGCCTCACACAACAGAGTCATGCAGGCGAGACATAAATCTTATGTTCCGTATAGGAAGCATCAGTCCACGTTTGCACTTGTTCGACTTCACTTACAGTCAAAAATTGCACGCGATGACTCCAGTTTAACAACTCCTTGCGGTTTGGGTGAGGACATTTTTACTGACTGCTGGGGGTAATTTTCTGATAGCAAACTTGACAGCGAAAGACTGAAGAGAATTTTTGAAAAGAAACTCGAGACAGCTTTTATGGACACTCCTACATTTTACGCATAATATAGTCTATTGTATTTTTTTCTCTCTTTCTTTGTATATTAAAAGGTCATGGATTTTAATATTATAGTCATGTGAGGTTTTGGGTTGCTTAAAAAAGAACAAAAAAACAAAAAGAAGAAAATATAAAGGAGATAAAATTAGCAGCTAGTTATGTTTTTGTCGATTTCAAATTTGAAAACTTGCTTGGACAAAGATCAGCTCCGCGATGATGACGAAGAAGAAGGAGAAACAGAACACAAAGAGAAGAACATTCGTTCCTCGTTTACTTTCTGGTATTGCATCGTTTAAGTCAGTGGCACAGACTAACTAATTGCCTATGTCCTTGGAAACATTTGTTTTGATTCGGATTTTCCTTCAGTGATGTTCGGTGTGGGAGGTAAACGATCCTACCTATTCCCTTAATCCTTTGATTAGGTGTGCACCTACCTACCTCCCAAGGAAAAAGCGGGGTGTCTAGCGGGATGCTTATCGCTGCAAAGGTACCTTCCGTCCCTTGTCACGTCTTGTTGACCACTGTCCAAGCAGATGGAGCACCCTTTGCCTTGAACTTAACAAACATCTACATTCTAACTGCCTCTCTGAGACCGGCACGGTTGGCCTAGTGGTAAGGCGTCCGCCCCGTGATCGGTAGGTCGTCGGTTCGAACCCCGGCCGGGTCATACCTAAGACTTTAAAATTGGCAATCTAGTGGCTGCTCCGCCTGGCGTCTGGCATTATGGGGTTAGTGCTAGGACTGGTTGGTCCGGTGTCAGAATAATGTGACTGGGTGAGACACGAAGCCTGTGCTGCGACTTCTGTCTTGTGTGTTGGCGCACGTTATATGTCAAAGCAGCACCGCCCTGATATGGCCCTTCGTGGTCGGCTGGGCGTTAAGCAAACAAACAAACAAACAAAACTGCCTCTCTGTGCAAGGGGGGACATTTTGACCACCACAGATCCGTTCAAACAGGAGGAACACCCTTTTCTTTGAACTCATTCCGAAAATCTAACTGCTTTTCTGTGCAAGGCGTGGGTGACATTTCGACCAGCACAAATTTGTTCAATCAGATTGAATTTCTATCCTTTCACTTGGACCCGTACTAAAACTCTACATTCTGCTTTTCTGTGCAAGGTGGGAATAAAAAAAACAAGAAAGGTAGGTTGTTGGAACGTTGGTTATTAACAAAACAATAAAATAATAAAATGGTTAAGGTGGGAATTCTTTTTATGATAATTTAAGTTCGTAACTGACCTCAACCTCAATGCCCGTCACTCCTGTCAGGGTATGGGCCGCCAACAACAGCTTTCTGTTGTTGACGTTTCTGTAGCGAAGTCTTTTTTACAGGGAGGGGGTGCTAACCCCACGCCCAACCCTCCTCCTTTTTCAGCCGGGCTTGGGACCGTCCTTGGCGGAGTTTTCGTAACTGACATCTATGTTAATCTGCGGAAGAAATTCCTAAAAAAAAGTCATCTCAGCTGAAGAAACACCTGTGGTGCTTGGCAAGATGGTTTACACACACGGGAACTTAGGTACCTTCAAAGACCACTGGTGGCTTTTTATACATCAAACAATCTCTGCACAGGAAGCAGGGTGTTGATTTTTTGTATGTGTCTAATCGGAGGGATGATCTCATTCCATGCAAAAACCACGTTGATTGGTTTCATATTTCTAACGGGAAGGGATGTATATTTAAAGTCCTCGGAAACATATATTTTAACCCGGATTTTTCCTTCAGCGCTGTTCAATGTGGGAGGTAAAAGATCCTAGTCCCTTAATCCTTTCATGAGGTCTACACCTACCTCACTAAACTAGCGTATTGCCTTTCACCTGTCTGTGGGGTGAATGATCTAAGCTCCTCGGCTATCGCAGTATCATAGCAGGCGTAGGAATTCAGGAACTCGGTGCATTGTTTTCAGTCTGAAGAGGAATGTAGGACGATCCAGGAGCTTGGTGAAAACAACCCCCCGGATTGGACATAGAGCGTGGCGAACGATAATTTATTTTTAGTGAACTTGTGCGCACGAGTCCGTAGTCCTCCAGTCACAGGTACTTGATTTAGTGAACATGTGCGCACGAGTCCGTAAATCCGTAAGTCACAGGTGCTTGAAGATGGAAAAAAATGACCGTCCACTGACAGTGAGAAAAAGTGGTGGGAAAAAAAGCAGGTGTGGACGGGTTTTTTGTTCATTTCTTGGAGGAATGGTTGAAAAGAGATTGAAAACGGAAAATAATGACTGTCCACTGACAGTGAGAAAAAGTGGTGGGAAAAAAGCTGTTGTGGACGGTTTTTTTGTTCATTTCTTGGAGAAACGGTTGAAAAGAGATTGAAGATGGAAAAAGATGACCGTCCACTGACTGAGAAAAAGTGGTGGGAAAAAAGCTGTTGTGGAAGGTGGTTTTTCTCGGTTCTTGGACAGGTTGAACAGTTGTATTGTTTATGTCAAAGTTCAACGTCCAGAGAGTGTGTGATAACAACTATAGAATGGCACACGCTTAACTTTAGTAAGACCCCAAAAGACAAAGAACCTTGGAAGATCGGTAGACGTGGTTGATCTAATGTATTCAATTCAGTTCAGTTCCAGACAATTCAGTTCAATCAGTTCAATTCAATTCAGTTCAATTCAGTTCAGTTCAGTTCAGTTCAGTTCAGTTCAATTCAATTCAATTCAGTTCAGTTCAGTTCAATTTAATTCAGTTCAATCAGTTCAATTCAATTCAGTTCAATTCAGTTCAGTTCAGTTCAGTTCAGTTCAGTTCAGTTCAGTTCATCTCAGTTCAATAAGTTCAATTCAATTCAATTCAATTCAGTTCAGTTCAGTTCAATTTAATTCAGTTCAATCAGTTCAATTCAATTCATTTCAGTTCAGTTCAGTTCAGTTCAGTTTACTTCAATACAACTTTATTATCTGAATTGTGTACCGACATTTGTGTTTTGGCTCATACACAAAGATTAATATCACGTAAAGATGATAATATAATATATGAAGTATTTGAAAAGGGAATTGTTTTGGTTTTGTAAGGGTCTTAAGAATTGTATCTTCCGCTATTAACAGTTCGACATTCCATGAAGAAATGAGGAAATTTGACATCATCTGTGAGTTCTCTCATGCTATCACTCGAGGAATAGTATAGGTGTGGTCGGTATAATTCGGAAAAGTACTATTATATGATGTTTGTGAATTTGACCAAAATTGGACATTTTGCACAGGTCGAGACAGCCAATGTTCTCTTAGGTTAACAATGACTGTCGAAATGTTTGGTCAAAAATACAAATTACGTTAAGAAACACGTCAGTTTTATATGGGGACTGGACTAAGATTGTGTTTGTGTAAGTCCACAAATTCACAAGCAGTGTTGATACTCTTCAATCACCTGTGCTTGGTCTGCCCTGGAATGTCCGTTATTTGGGTGTTTGTCTCTCACCGGTCTAGGGGGTACAGGTATTTACACGATTGTCGGTTGTAACTACAGTACTACCACCCCAGTGCGACGCTATCTTTCAGGTGAATGTGGCATGGATTATGGAGGGGGGGGGTGCATACCACACCAGAGCAGGTGTGAGGCCACCTTTCCCTGGAGTTCTCCCCCCCCCTCCCTCCCTCCCTCCCTCCCTCCCTCCCTCCCTCCCTCTTCACCTCACCCCCTATCATTGACGATTGTCGATCGCTTTTTAATCTTGCCACGACCTCTCCCGCTTGCATATTTTGATGCTGTAATGGTCCTTTAACGACCGTGGCAAGCATTTCGCCGTGTTATGTTTCCCTTTATCTACAAAACGAACATCAGCTACTTTTTAGTCCCCGTCTGTGCCAGTCTTTTTCTGTCCCGTCTGAATATTTTACTATTGTCGTGGTGGTCGTGATCGGGTTTTGATAGCGGTAGCAGATATTTCCACTTATTGTGGGTCTCATATCTTTAGAATCTCGGCTATCTCGGCATATCGGTATGCGACCTATTTCTGTCCACAGCCTTTGTATAGGTTTATTATGTCTGTGTGCCGTTTTGTAGCATGGCGAAAGTCATCCACGCGTCAGTGCATGTCGTATGTTTGGACACAAACCATGCCAAAAATAAGCACGGACAATAATAAGTCTCAGAAAATTCACACAATACGCTGAAAAAATGTAAGCCAAAAATACACAGAACCTTTCAATTCGAATACGCCGGAAGAAAAACGTTGGCCAGAAATACCAGTCACGTGTTTATCCATATTTTAGTGATGTGTTTCGGTTCGGTTTGATTCGATTCGATTATTTTCGATTATATTTGATCAGATTGGATACGATAAGATGAATTTAGATTAGAATAGATACGATCGGTGTTGCATCCCTTCAAACACTCACGGCCATTTCTGTCAAGTTTGGTAGGCCCTTACTGGTAAAGGTTCATATTCTTATCGTTTCAACATAAAATTTGGGTTAGATTAGAATTAAATCACATTACATTGATCAGAATAATTTTTTATCATATTAGATTGTACTACGTTGCAAGCCCCTGGAGCAATTTTTTGATTAGTGCTTTTGTGAACAAGAAACAATTAACAAGTGGCTCTATCCCATCTTCCCCCCTTTCCCCGTCGCGATATAACCTTGAACGGTTGAAAACGACGTTAAACACCAAATAAAGAAAGAAAGAAAGAAGTAGAGGTTACATGCCGAGTCTCAGT
>NC_090257.1:2412929-2490429 GCF_037325665.1 Littorina saxatilis | reverse complement strand
TTGTATGGGCTATTCCCATTCTTCTTCTTATTATTATTGTGTGGGCTAAAACATTTTTAACTTACAGTGAAACGGGACCACGTAAAAAATAATTCTTGCGTGACAATGTTACCTTCAAGTAAGGTACGAGGAAAACATTTTTATTTTTATTTTTATTTTATTTCACCGACAGTTTATGTGCCACCGTAAGAGAAAGTGAAGGAAACACAACTTAAGACTGCAGTTTAACAACGATGAATGCAGAGATAAGAAGGACGGGCAGGAAAGTGATGTGTCAAATTTGACAGTCGAGTGAAGGAGCGGGGGGAAAGAGGTGAGATGGAATGGCACATGAAAATCTCAATCGGATCGTGTACAATTATTGCCGGCGAGACTGTGACCCGAATTCCTTCCCGCCGTACCGTTTGACAATGATTAGTCTACGGCTCTTGTCCTGCGGCGTTGCCGGAGTGTCGTCTGCTGCGGTGTGTAGGGGGGGGGGGGGGGGGGGGGCAGTGTGTGAATCAGAATCAGAATTTATTGTCATTAAAGTGTGTGTGTGTGTGTGTGTGTGTGTGTGTGTGTGTGTGTGTGTGTGTGTCAGTGCCTGAGTCCTTTTGACTGTCTTGCTTTGTCTCTGTTTCCCTCTCTCGGCACAAATGTGTGTGTGTAGATGTGTGTGTGTGTGTGTGTGTGTGTGTGTGAGGTGAGAAAGAGAGATGGCATTTACATTTTAATTTAATAAAAATGACAAACATTTCTTCGTCCCTTTTTATATTTAGTCAAGTTTTGACTAAATATTTTAACATCGAGGGGGAATCGAAACGAGGGTCGTGGTGTATGTGCGTGTGTGTGTGTGTGTGTGTGTGTGTGTGTGTGTGTGTGTGTGTGTGTGTAGAGCGATTCAGACTAAACTACTGGACCGATCTTTATGAAATTTGACATGAGAGTTCCTGGGTATGATATCCCCGAACGTTTTTTTTCATTTTTTTGATAAATGTCTTTGATGACGTCATATCCGGCTTTTCGTGAAAGTTGAGGCGGCACTGTCACGCCCTCATTTTTCAACCAAATTGGTTGAAATTTTGGTCAAGTACTCTTCGACGAAGCCCGGGGTTCGGTATTGCATTTCAGCTTGGTGGCTTAAAAATTAATTAATGACTTTGGTCATTAAAAATCTGAAAATTGTAAAAAAAAATAAAAATTTATAAAACGATCCAAATTTACGTTTATCTTATTCTCCATCATTTGCTGATTCCAAAAACATATAAATATGTTATATTCGGATTAAAAACAAGCTCTGAAAATTAAATATATAAAAATTATTATCAAAATTCTTTTTTCGAAATCAATTTAAAAACACTTTCATCTTATTCCTTGTCGGTTCCTGATTCCAAAAATATATAGATATGATATGTTTGGATTAAAAACACACTCAGAAAGTTAAAACAAAGAGAGGTACAGAAAAGCGTGCTATCCTTCTTAGCGCAACTACTACCCCGCTCTTCTTGTCAATTTCACTGCCTTTGCCATGAGCGGTGGACTGACGATGCTACGAGTATACGGTCTTGCTGAAAAATGGCATTGCGTTCAGTTTCATTCTGTGAGTTCGACAGCTACTTGACTAAATATTGTATTTTCGCCTTACGCGACTTGTTACGATTGCAGTTAACATTTTCCTGAGCTTGTAGCCCTGCCATCGTGGTTGAAGTTATAGCCAGTGACATCGTGATAAAAGCAAAACAGCGCAAGATTTGTCTTTCAGCTGCAAGGCAGTCCACGCAGGACAAACATTCTTGACACCTTCCCGGCAAAACGCAAAGAGAGGGGTAAAGAAAGAAATAAGAATGGGGGTCGCGGGCAAGGTATGCGGGGGCTTCCGAACAGAAGCCGGAAAGGAGAGGGGGGTGGGGGGGGGGGGAGAGAGGGGGTATAAAGGGAGGGGGGGGGGCGTACAGTAGCTAAGAGGATTGCGGACTACATTCCATTGCTACTGCTACCGCCGCTTGAGGCCTCTCGCGCGGCTCACGATCCGCGGAATGTCCTGACGCACGCGCGCAGGGGAGCGTACTCTATTGTTCAGTCCACCGTAGCAGACGACCAACTCAAGTTGATAGTCATTTGAGACATTGGACCAGTTGGCAACCGCCATGGATTGAAGTATTACACGTTTTCAGCGAGCTCTCTTTGGATTATTCCGTGCAACTTTGGATTTTGTTGCTTATTTTTGTGTGCTTATTTTGAAAAAGAGTGCCGTGCTGTTTTAAATTATTTGTGAATCATTCTTACTTTGGATTTCCTGTGGATTATCTCTTTGTTGAATTTGAGATTGCCATCGGAGTTTTTATTGTCGTGCTGCAGTGGAACTCGACAATAACGTTTGTTATGATTGAGTTTATTTACAAGTGAAGTCTTGGATTTTATAACTTGGAAAAATGGGAGTGCAAGGTATGTTCCATCATGGAAATGAATTTTTGCAGTATTTTATTTCCTAACATTCGTTTCGTTATTTAACTCTTTCTTTGGGATATTGTAGTCACACAGCAGTAGTTTAAATATTTTTTTCTTCCCAAATCCCATCCCCTGCCCACTTCCAGGTGATTTCTGAAAGTGTGGAAACAACAGTTTTATTTTGCACATTTTATTTTAATTGGTACCATAAAAAAAAGACTATGCCCGTTTTGCACTAATCTCTCAAATATTTATGTTAGCAATTTTCTTTGATAACCAGTTAGAATTTTAAAGCAGAAATTAGAATTTAAAAAAAAAGGAAAAGTATGGGGAGAATATGATGAAAAAAGGTTATGAATAAAAATGTGAGGAGAAAAAAAAGGATTTCATTTGGCAACAAAAACAAAACGATAATAATAACTAACCCTACTAATTAAGATAATAATAATAACTAACCCTACTAATTAAGATAATAATAATAACTAACCCTATTAATTAAGATAATGATAATAACTAACCCTACTAATTAAGATAATAATAATAACTAACCCTACTAATTAAGATAATAATAATAACTAACCCTACTAATTAAGATAATAATAATAACTAACCCTACTAATTAGGATAATAATCCAAATAATGAGTAGAAACACTGATTTTATCTGTTTTTCGCTATAGCTTTCCCCTGTTTTTCGCTCTTTAACCACTGTTATCCCTTTTTAGAGAGAGATACCCGTTCACTGATTTTTGTTCCATGCCTAGCTACCAATGCCCAGCCCTGGTTCTTCTTCTTCAAAGAAGTTGTAACTTAAATTTTGAATGCCTTTAGACGTCGTTAGCTTAAGATCCAGGGCTGGTTGTTTTTACTCAATATCGGCCAGATGCTCGCAAAAATTCTTTTTTCTTGATTTTGACACCGTTTTGGTACATATATTTCTAGTTTTTTATGGACAAAATGGTTTTCGAATTGCTCTCTTCATCTTTTTCCATGCTCATTTTGTGTGTGTGTATCACGAGAACAATGTTGAATGTTTTAACTCCACACTCTCAAAACCCATACCAGACTCAAAACCGCAACCCTCCTACTTCACCAAACCAATTGAAAACAAGCGTTACGGTCATATGCCCTGGAACATTATACTCGTGCATAGTTTTGTGACACATGTTTTTGTCATTTTGCTGTTGGTTTTATTGTCAGGTGATGTCCACCCGAACCCAGGCCCGCCTGGTAGAGAGCATGCTAAAGATACTTCTATTTTGCATATAAATGTACGTAGTTTGCGAAACAAGATTGATATTTTACAATGTGAAGTTATAGAGCACGATATTGTGACTTTGTCTGAAACTTGGTTGTGTGACTCAATATCAAACGACAGTTTATGCCTTAAAGGATTTCATCCCCCAGTGCGCCTCGATAGGCCAGATGGATATGGAGGGGTAGCTGTTTACGTGAAAAACGACTTTATTTGCAAACCAAGACCTGACCTATTAATTCCAGGTCTTGAAGCAGTCTGGGTAGAAACTAAATTATTGCAAGAAACTGTGTTGATTGGTTCATTTTACCGACCACCAGACTCTCGGGTTGATTATTGGCACTTGGTTGACGAGTCTGTAAAGCAAGTAATGAGAACACCACATAAATTTCTAATTCTTGGAGACTTCAACGAAGATTTTTTGAATAATCCATCTCCCCACCTTCTTAATTTAATATACAAAAACAATTTGCACCAGCTCGTTACTGAACCCACACGTATTACAGAAATAAAATCCTCATGCATTGATCTGGTCCTGACTACGAGTATAAACCTAATCAGTGAAGTTGTAGTGTTACCCCCCATTTGTAGTGACCATTCAGTGCCATGTGTAAAATTAACGTCACAGAGATTAAAAAAAGGTCAGTTTAAAAGGACTATATATAATTATGCCAAGTTAGATGTTGATACATTTTTGTTTGAATTAAACAAAATTGATCTTTTGAACACAGTTTTAAATGCGTCCATAGACGAAGCTGCTGCCTTGTTTTCTGAACACTTATTACGTGTTGCAAAAACATGTATGCCTGTTAAGGTAATAACAGTACGTGAAGATGACGCCCCATGGATGACTGAACATATTTTACAATTACGAAACGCAAAAAATTGTATACATCAAGTTGCTAAGCGCCTAAATACACCTGAGCAGTGGGCATTATTCCGCCTGACTAGAAATCAGTACACAGATGAAATTCGTAAACAAAAAAGAGATTATTTCTTAGAACTTGATGAGAGGATTAATTGTTATGAGAACTTTGGAAGCAAAAATTGGTGGCAACTTGTTAATTCCTTTTTGAAGAAAAGAGGTGTTGCATGTAACGAAATCCCACCGCTAGAGGATAATGGAAAAATTATTGATAACATTTGTGAAAAAACGATTTTGTTTAATAATTATTTTGAAAGCCAGTCTAAAGTTGAAAATCCAGACGATCCCCTGCCCGAGGCAAATTGGTGCGGTATGTCTTTACTGACTTTTGAATTGACAGAAGCAGAAGTTGTCCGAGTGCTAAGGAACTTAGATTTATCCAAGGCCGTGGGCCCTGACCGTGACGGAATACATAATAAATTGCTTGTAGCTGGACTACCTGTTATTATTTCACCGCTTACAGTTCTCTTTAACAGATCCTTGTCCGAGGGTGTCTTTCCAGTTGTCTGGAAAACTGCTCACATTACGCCCATTTATAAGAAAGGCGATAGGAGTGCTTGTTCCAACTATCGTCCAATCTCTTTGCTGAGTTGTATTGGGAAGGTGCTCGAAAAATGTGTACAAATCCGTGTGTTTGGTTATTTGAAAAATTATAATCTGATTACACACTGTCAATCTGGTTTTATTGCTGGTGATTCAACTGTTTATCAATTACTGAGTATATATGACGATTTTTGTGTTGCACTTGATAAAAACATTAACGCCAATACTGGTCGACCCCATTTTTATACCCGTAATATCAAACTTACTAATCCTACACTCGGCTATGATTAACTTTATTGATGAGTAAGGGGCCAGCAGTCGACACAACCAAACCGAATATGGCGCCGAGAGCCTGAAAATTGTCAGAGAGGAACATAAGGCTAACATAAAAAGGTTATGACTGTAGGCCTACGCTGTCATAAAACTGCCCCGTCGTCTTTACGGTTTGTCCGTAGGGTCAGAGAGGCGGGGACGTAGCTCAGTTGGTAGCGCGCTGGCTTTGTAGCCAGTTGGTCGCTATCAGCATGGGTTCGATCCCCACGTTCGGCGAGAGATTTATTTCTCGGAGTCAACTTTGTGCAGACTCTCTTCGGTGTCCGAACACCCCCGTGTGCACACAATGCGCACGAAAAAGATCCCACGTTCACAGCGAAAGTCTCAGGGCTTGGAAAACACGAAGACACGCATGCATCATCTCTCGTCTCCGATTATCATGATCGTATTTCGATACTTTGACGAGACAAACCCAATGCTGGTGTGTCGAAGAAGACAGCCACAGCGGGCTTGTTCGAATCAAAGTGTCACACCATATCTTCAATGTATTACCAATACCTGTCCCAATATAGACCAGTTGGTCTAAGAGGACGTTAAACCCTAATAGTCAGTCAGGGTCAGAGACAGCTTGACAGGGAAGGATTTTCCCCCCCCCCGGTGAGATGCTCTGTCAGATCTTGTTGATAAAGCGCAACTGCATGTCAGCCGGAAAATAATGGGAAGTAAAAACGCACGAACGACTTAATTTCCTCATTTGAAGCGGGTATATTTGCAGCTGGATTTGAAAAAAAATAAGTTTTGACTAACAAAGGGAATTGGCCATTGTGTAACTCTGATTGTGTACGGAAATGGAAGTTCTCTTTAAGAGACAGTTCTAAACACAATCAACACTTCCAGCTTCTGCACCCTACTTTCACAAACATTCCATACTTCCAGCTTCTGCACCCTACTTTCACAAACATTCCCGGCAACTAAAGATGAAATTCAGATTGAAACGTCCTCAATGCCAGAAGTGGCCGATTTTGGGACATTTGTTTGGCGACAAATACTCCGAATGAATTTTTTAAAGGTTCGTCAGGCACGGGAAGCGAACTGGTGGCGTTCCCTTCCGAACATCTGCCGTCTCGGCGAACGCTCGGTCCTTTGTCACAACAGCAGCGGGCGTGAGCCTTTGTTGGCCGTCAAAAAGTTTGCGTGGGTGACATGTCCCTTTAGATTTTTGCCATGCTTTCCCCCTGCGGCCCTCGACAACAACACGGAAGTATGTAGTAGTGGGAGAGCGTGGACACTGATGCAACTGCGGGCCGGGATGCGGGGAGGGGGGGGGGGGGATTTTGCGGTCAGCGTATTCGGCCGTTGCCTGAAGAAGGGACAGCTGCGCTTGTAGTTTTGGTACACTGTTGTGTTTGGGGGACATTTACAAATGTACAACAAAACCCCCAACAACTTTGTGTAGTGATACTGGCTCATTGAAGAGTTACAGTGTCAGTAATGATAATTGAAAGAGAATGCTGTTTAAATAATTTCATGTCATTATTTTTGTAGTTTTTTTTAACGAAATCAGACTCATTCTCTTGCACATAATCTTTACTGGATGACTGCCATGTGATTGCATGATGCAGCAGAACTCAGTTCTTGTGATAAGGACTAGGAGCTAGTCCAGTCTGCATTTAATATCATATTCTTACTCCGAATCACATTAGCATTGAGTCACCTGAGATGCTTATCACTGAAAAACGCTTACCCGGCTAAAGAATTTAAAGGGAAGCAACCCCATCACCAAAACGAAAGTGAAAGTAGCTTTGGTAATGGGCCAGTACACCGGGAGTTACCTCCCATACGGGTGTATGCCACGTCACTTCCTCTAGGAACACGTGCCTATTATCATACGTCTTTTTCACCTCGGAGAGGACGGTTCACTTTTTGACGCTCTGTGGCTGACCTTGTGTGTTTGAGTGACACCCGCCGGCCACGTTACCCAGCTTGTCTGCTCGCCTTGCCTACAGTTTGGTGAGCTCGTTCCCGTTTGTTGTTGGTTGTTTGCGCTGTTTCGTTACTGTACGTTGTCCGTTTTTTACGGACTTGTGTGTCAGTGACTTGCGTGTTTCGCCATTTTGTTGTGTGAGTTAGTTAGCTAACTCGTGTGACTTTGCTAGTAGCTCTGCGTGCCCTCTTTCTGTTTGGGCAAGTGTAGCTTTAGTATTTTGTTGACGCGTAAGCGTGTGTGTTTACTGTGTTTTCAGTCGTTTTGACTTACGTTTCAGTAAATCTTTTTACTTTGCCACGTGTTGTTGACGTTTGTGTCAGTGTCTTGCGTGTCGCCATTTTGTTGTGTGAGTTAGTTTTCTAGCTCGTGTGACTTTGTTTGTAGCTCTCCGTGCCTCTGCTTGTGGGGCAAGTTTAGCTATAGTATTTTGTTAACGCATTAGTGCGTGTGTTTACTGAATTTTCCAGTCGTTTAGACTTATGTTTCAGTAAATTTTTTCGCGTTGCCACGTGTTGTTGTCAACATGTCTGATTCAGACAAGCGCCGTGGCAAGTCGGACCCCAAGGGGAAAATTAAGGCTAAGTCTTCCTCTTCCAAAGCAACGTTACTTGTTACAGACCAAGAGCGTAACACTTTGTTGGCTGTACCAATTTCGGCGCCTAGCGCTGTTACTACTTCTGCTTCTTTTGCGGCGCCTAGCGCTACTGTTACTTCTGCACCTGTCTCTACATCGGAGACTTCGTCTTCTTTGTTAGCACCTGGACAAGGTGCGTTGGTTTCCTCTCTGTTAAAGTCACTGGTTCCAGAAATCCGCAGCTTGGTGCAGGCAGAATTTCAGCGTTCCGTCGCCAGCAGTTCGGCGTTTCCGGCATCTGGCAGTGACGTCCGGGCATTGGCTTCCGTGTCTTTGTCCTCCACTTCCGGCTTGGAGCAGCGTCCTCCCTCTTCAGCGTCGGTTGGTAAGCAGAGCTGGTCCGATAGCCCTCGTGAGGCGCCTGGACGTTCTCCTTCGGGGGACAGCTCTTTCGCATCGGGTCACGACCGATACCTTGCTGATCTTTCATTTCCGGCGATAACCTACGAGGCCCCGGACTTGTTCGAACAGCGGCGGCAGTCGGTTTCGACTGCCGCATTTCCGGCACTTGCCGGAAGTGATGATCCGTCCGCTCCGGCACGCTACGGCGGTCGCGGCAGGATGGAGTATTCACTGACTTCCGGTCCTTCCGGATCGCGAAGTCAACCAGTGCAGTCTTCACTTCCGCATTTTGCGGTTCCGTTGACTACACTTCCGGTTTCGGCCGGAAACGCTTCTTCCTCTTCTGGTGGTTCCTTCCGGATACCAGATAGTGGATTACAGCGTGCGCCTTCCGGCTTTCAAGCGCCTAGGCTTGAGCAGGCATCACTCCACTCAGTCGGGGGAGTGACGTCAGCTCATCCAGCTCCGGTTTTTGCGGATGGTCGTCCTGCTTACCCTTTACCTTCACAGGGTTTTGGGCGGCAGGATGACGTTAGTGCTCAGGCTTTTCCGGTTTCCGGTTTGCCAGGGCATGCTTCTGCTTCCGGAACTGGTGACTTCGGTCATGGTTCCACGTGTGACTATTCTGATGCTCCATCAGTGGTCAGCGAGGAGTCGCGGGGCGTGTTTCCGTCGAAGCTCAAGTCTGTTCTTGACGTCGCGGCGGAAGTAACGTCTCGTTATTTTCCTGAAGGGGTGGTGGCTGCGGACTCTTCCGCATCATTCGTTCCTTCTGCCATGGCGGACTTCCGGCCGGCACAGGAGGATGTTTCTTCCTTCCGGTTCGCCGAGTCTCCGTCAGTGGCTTACCAACTTTCGCATTCACTGGTTCGTCCAGCACATGCGGGGAGTGGTATTCGGCCAGTGCCTGTTCCGTTACTGCTTCCTTTTGGTCCAGTTCCGGAATCAGCTCAGCAGTGGGTGGCTTCAGCTGCCCAAGCCTCTTCCTTCGTGCCTACGGCCAATAGGAAGCTTGGCATGCCCAATCAGAGCCAGAATTGGCTGGCGTCTTTTGCACTCCCTAGGGCTACCCTTCCGGTTTCCCGGGAATTGCTGCCTCTTCTGACTAAACCGATCAAGCGTGATTCGGTTTTGCCGGTTTCCGAGGCTTCCCTCCTCTCTGCTGAGGAGGTTGGACGTCGGCAGATCGAACTGTCCTCCATTGCGGAGACTCTCGTTCGGGCTCTGTCTCGGGCATTGACCGATTCGCTAGTTCCTTTCACTCTCAGTGAAGAACAGAATGCGGACGATGTCTCTGCGCTTTTGACCGCATTGGCCAAGGTCAATGAGGAACAATTGCGTCTTTCCTCCCTGCAGTACACCCAAGCGGTACTCTGCAGGAGGGATCTCTTCCTCTCGCAGTCCCAATTCACGGAGCTGGCTACTAGGGAGACCTTGAGAGTCTCCCCGGTCTCAGAGGAGTCTCTCTTCTGTCCGCTGGCACTGGATGCCAGACAGAAGGAGATTCAGTCAAACAAGGACAGTCAGTTCCTTGACTACACTCTGAAGGGGGTGAAACAGTCTCAGCCTTCTAAACAGAAGCAGGCTCAGACATCGTCTAACCCCAAGCCAGCTCAGAAGCGGCAGGCTTCGCCGGCCGCTCGTGGTGGGAAGAAGAGGACGGCATCGGGGAGGGGGCGTGGCGGCTCTGGAAGTAAGCCACACCCCCAATGAAGCGCTCCCGATCTCACCTCCCTCCCGCCCTCCACCTTGGTGATGGCGGGAGGCCCCTCCCGGGCACTTTCTCGTTGGATGTCGGTAGTAGACAGCCAATGGATTGTGGGAGTGGTGAGTTCGGGCTTCCGTCTACTCTGGCGGGAGGAAAAGGCGCCTCTTACCCGAGTGCCTCCGCGGTTCAAGCCCCCCTTCTCGCAGGAAGCACGTTCCGTCTTGCAGTCGGAAATTGCCTCCCTGGAGCAGAAGGGCGCGGTGGAGAGAGTTCGGGTCCACAGCTCCCTGGGATTTTACGGGCGTCTGGTCGCTGTTCCCAAAGCATCAGGAGGATGGCGTCCCGTGTTGGATTTATCTCTCCTCAATACTTTCTTGAGGGAGATAAAATTCAAGATGGAGACGCCAGCCTCTGTCCGAGACTCTCTCCGCCCAGGAGACTGGGTGACCTCGATCGATCTCACGGACGCATACTTTCACATTCTTATGCATCCGACCGACCAGAAATGGCTTCATTTCCGGTGGGGAGATCAGATCTACCAGTTTCGCGCACTCCCTTTCGGGCTGTCTCTCGCACTGTGGATTTTTACCATGGTGGTGAGACAGGTCTGTGCACTGGTGAGGTCCCAGGGTATCCGTCTGCGGGCTTATCTGGACGACTGGCTCATCATGAACCAGTCCCAGAGCGGCTGTTCGCAGGATACCCTGACGGTTCTTCGAGAATCCAACTGG
Organism: Littorina saxatilis; assembly: GCF_037325665.1. Lineage (NCBI taxonomy): Eukaryota > Metazoa > Mollusca > Gastropoda > Littorinimorpha > Littorinidae > Littorina > Littorina saxatilis. Next base: position 2,479,603 of record NC_090257.1, on the reverse strand, counting down.
TTGGGGTTCTCGATCAACCGGGTAAAGTCGGAGCTGACCCCGTCACAGACATTCACTTATCTGGGGATGTCTTTCGACACGGTCGCTTGGACTGTCCAGCCTTCTCAGAGAAGGGTGGACAAGCTCCAAGCTCAGATTCGCTCCACTTTACCTCTCCTGATGGCTTCCATCCGCTCGCTCGCCTCCATCTTGGGGCAGATGGAGTCTATGGCTCTTCTGGTTTCACTGGGCCGGGTCCACAAATGTCCGCTTCAGTTCGCGCTGAAGCCGTTTGTGGACTCTCCTCTGGTGGACTGGGACGCCCTCATCCCTTTGCAGGGATGGTTCCAGTCTGCGACCCTTCCGTGGTTGCACACGGAGTGGGTCTGCAGAGGTGTTCCGATCGTCGTGCCCCTCCCCGACCTGGACCTCTTTACAGATGCGTCCAGGGAGGGTTGGGGGGCACATACAGATCTTCAGACTCCTCCCTTTCCGTTACTCAGCCGAGTAATCCGGAAAGCGGAGATGGAGGAGCCGGCCCTTCTTCTTCTGGTCGCTCCTCTGTGGCCGTCGCAGGTCTGGTTTCCAGATCTTCTTCGGCTTGCCCAAGGGCCCCCCATTCCTCTCGCACTCGTGCGAGGGGAACTAGTGCAGCCCCGAACAGGCATTCCACACGAGGAGCCCAGTCTTCTGAAGCTTCACGTGTGGAAGTTGTTCGGGACTCGCTGAAGCGCTCTGGGGCGTCGTCTTTGACTCTGGACTTGGTGGCTCGCTCGCATAGAGCGTCCACCTCTTCAGTTTATGCTTCCCACTGGAAGGCATGGACTGCCTGGTGTTCAGCTAGAGGGGTGAGTTCGGTGGCTCCGCGCTCTATTCAGGTCGCTAACCACCTCTCTTTCATGTCTTCACAGGGCGCCTCAGTCTCCTCGTTGAGGGTCCGGCGCTCCGCTATCTCGGCGACTCTTCAGCAGATTGGTCGTTCTGTTCGAGTCGGGGGCGTTATAGCTGCAGTCATTAAAGGGGCTGCTCTTAAGGAAGCTAAAGCTCGTTTGCCCGCTCCCAAGTGGGACTTGTTTTTAATCCTGGAATTCCTTCGTTCTGCGGATTTTGAGCCTTTAAGCGAGGCCAGTCTGTTCAATGTCACTCGCAAAGCGCTGTTTCTCCTTTTGTTGGCTACGGCCCGACGGGGTAGCGAGGTCCACGCCCTGTCGGGTCAGCCTGGAGATATCTCCTTTGAGCCGGACGGTTCCGCATCTTTGCGTTTCCGGCCTGATTTCCTGGCCAAGAATCAGTCTCCGGGGCAGGCCTCTCCGCTGGTTAGAGTTAAGGCTCTGACCAGCGCGTTGGCCCCGGGTGACCCCGATTCGGTCAATTGCCCTGTGAGGGCACTTCGTCTGTACTTAGCCCGGACTCAGCCGATTCGGTCTAGTTCTCAGAAGTTGTTGTTTATCTCTCTCCTTACTAGGCGCGAGAAAGATTTGTCGAAGGTAACGTTGGCCCGGTGGGTGTCCTCGCTCATCAAGCAGGCTTATGAGTGGAGGCGCACAAAGAGGGGGGGGGTTATGCCCTCCTTGCCACTTGACTCGGCCCGAGCCCATGAGACGAGGGCGTGGGCATCCTCTCTGGCAGTTCTGCGCTCCAGACGTCTAGAGGAGGTGCTGACAACTGCGTATTGGCGTTCCGAAGATGTTTTCATAAACTTTTATCTTCGGGACGTCACAGCTCTTCGACAGGATGGCTCCAGAGGCCTTCCAGCGCTCATAGCAGCAGGCCAGTTCCTGTCCAGAACTTGATGGTGAGTTTTGATTCATTTCTAGCCCACCGCCTTGTTGATGTTATCTGCTAATGTGATTCGGAGTAAGAATATGATATTAAATGGAAAATTTCCTAAATAAATTATCATTTAATTAATATACTTACCCGAATCACATACTGTATTCCCTCCCACCTGCCCCGCTTATGGTTTTAAGATTTTTTAAAGCCGTATGATAATAGGCACGTGTTCCTAGAGGAAGTGACGTGGCATACACCCGTATGGGAGGTAACTCCCGGTGTACTGGCCCATTACCAAAGCTACTTTCACTTTCGTTTTGGTGATGGGGTTGCTTCCCTTTAAATTCTTTAGCCGGGTAAGCGTTTTTCAGTGATAAGCATCTCAGGTGACTCAATGCTAATGTGATTCGGGTAAGTATATTAATTAAATGATAATTTATTTAGGAAATTTTCCATTCATTGACACAGATAGTGAGAATCATGTACTAACTACTATTGCTGATGGAGAGCGGTTTGGTTTATCTTCACTGTAAAAAGAATAAGGCTTTATTGTGAAAAGAATAAGGCTTTATTGTGAAAAGAATAAGGCTTTATTGTGAAAAGAATGACAAATAAATCTTTAATGTGAAAAAAATAAATAAGTCTTTATTTTGAAAATAATGACAAATAAGTCTTCAATGTGAAACGAATGACAAATCAATCTTTATTTTGGAAATAATGACAAGTCAACCCTCTCCGGCATCCCCACAGAACCTAAGCTGGTATCGGTTACTACCATCCCCACAGAACCTAAGCTGGTATCGGTTACTACCATCCCCACAGAACCTAAGCTGGTATCGGTTACTACCATCCCCACAGAACCTAAGCTGGTATCGGTTACTACCATCCCCACAGAACCTAAGCTGGTATCGGTTACTACCATCCCCACAGAACCTAAGCTGGTATCAGTTACTACCACCACCACCAAAAACATTAATTTAAAAAAAATGAATATGGGTTTATACACAGGTGAATTGTAAATTGACCATGATGGAGAAACGTTTGCTTTGAGAAAATACTTTAAGAAAATACTCTATGAAAGTTTTACTTGATTTCAGTAGAGTCTGAGGTGATCTACGAGAACTGCCCCTTCACAAAGTGTCGATGGTCCCCAGCAGTTGTACTAAGCAGGATGTCGCAACAGCAGCAACAACAACAACAACAGCAACAGCAGCAGTACAGGGACCCTCCTCCATACCCTGGGCACTCCAAGCAAATCTTCCCTAACCAGCCAGGTATGAAGTTTGATTCACTACAAAAAACAACAAAACAAAAGGCATTTTCTAACTTAATATGATAAATCTTGGTACAATTGAGAACAAAGATTAAATAATGCTTTCAAGTTTGTACTGTACGAGTATTAATATTGTCATTTGTTTGATCAAGAATATTAATTTTTGTCTCGGTTATATTGATCAAATTTTTTATTCTCTGGTTTCATTTTCAGGCCTCCGACAGAGTTTTTCGGGCAGCGAGACCAGCACAGATGTCTCCCTGTCGTCCACGGAGAACCTGGCCACATGGCAGCGTCAGGAGCCGCAGGGGGAGGAAACTCAGACGCCCCTGTACCAGCCATTCGACGACAGCAGCTACAGCATCCTGGCAAGGCTTGGGATGCCCCCTGGTGCCATCGAGTCGAAGGGAGCGCTGGATCAGCTGTCTCCATCATCGTCGGCTTCGTCGTCCCAGTTTGGATCTCAGTCGTACTATTCTTACTCCACACACTCACAGTCTATCTACGCCACGTCTCCGTCCTTAGGCAGCAGGGACGAACAAACAAATGTTTACAGTTCTGGAGGTGGAGGGGGTGTAGCGGGGGGTCGACAGACTCTGGGGGTCCCCCATCACTGGCAGGCCCACGGGCTGCCCCCTCCGCAGTCAGGACACTACTCTCGCAGCCTGACCCCCACCTACCACCACCCCCACCCCTATGTCAACCAGAACTGGACCCCCGGGGAAGGGGAAATGTCTGACCCTGGTGTGTTAGCCAGCCAGCAGCTACCCTATATTTCGACATTGCCGCCCCCTCCGGAGTACCCTGGGAATAATGGAAGAGGTGGAGAGAAAGGGGACCTTGTTCGGTCGCAGCCAGACTTGACGGGACTTTCTGAAAGTGATGCCGCCCGAATGGGTGTGAAGAAAGACAATCTTGTTGCGCACGGACAGTTAGGGTGCCACGCTGCCAGTGAACCTGTCTTCTCTGTGCTTCGATCTGGGTGAGTTTCTGTTTGTGTGTGTGTATGTGTGTGGGTTCTTCTGTGGGTGTATGTGTCTGTCGGTGTTTGAGTCTGTGTGTGTGTTGGGGGACGGATTGGAGGAGGGAAAGCCTCACTGTGGTCACTGGGATTGTGTGCGTGTGTGTGTGTGTGTGTGTGTTTGCATGTGTGTGTGTGAGTGTGTGTGTGTGCGCGCGTGTGTGCGTGTGTGCATGTGTGTGTGTTTGTGTGCATGTGTGTGCGTGCGTGCGTATAAGATGGGATTAGGATGAAAGTGTCATACTAAAACAATATTTCATTGTTTCTCACTTGCTCTCAATTAGCATACATATACATGTATATAATGCAACCCTGAGCACTTTTTTAACAATCAGTAAAATTTGATTCACAGTTCAAAGTGTGAATTCTTATTGTTCATGGTTGGTTCAACAGGTCAGGGTCTGGCGCTCAGGCACAACAGATAATAGAACTTCTGTCCGAAGAGAACCGCAAACTTCAGGCAGAACTTGCTGTCTGCTACAAGAAAGTCTCCAAACTGCAAAAGGTAAATTTCACCCTTACAACAAATCTATTGCGTACAGAAATGAACGAAACTAGGAAATGACAGAGGAAGTGTTTTGAATACATGTTCTGACCCTGGAGAGGACACCAACAACAGTCTAGTAAAGGTTACCTTGTGTTGTCTATTGGTCTCTTGTACAGTGGTGTCTATTGGTCTCTTGTACAGTGGTGTCTATTGGTCTCTTGTACAGTGGTGTCTATTGGTCTCTTGTACAGTGGTGTCTATTGGCCTCCTGTACAGTGTTGTGTATTGGTCTCTTGTACAGTGGTGTCTATTGGTCTCTTGTACAGTGGTGTCTATTGGTCTCTTGTACAGTGATGTCTATTGGTCTCTTGTACAGTGTTGTCTATTGGTCTCTTGTACAGTGGTGTCTATTGGTCTCTTGTACAGTGGTGTCTATTGGTCTCTTGTACAGTGGTGTCTATTGGTCTCTTGTACAGTGGTGTCTATTGGCCTCTTGTACAGTGGTGTCTATCGGTCTCTTGTACAGTGGTGTCTATCGGTCTCTTGTACAGTGGTGTCTATTGGTCTCTTGTACAGTGGTGTCTATTGGTCTCTTGTACAGTGGTGTCTATTGGTCTCTTGTACAGTGGTGTCTATTGGTCTCTTGTACAGTGGTGTCTATTGGTCTCTTGTACAGTGGTGTCTATTGGCCTCTTGTACAGTGGTGTCTATTGGTCTCTTGTACAGTGGTGTCTATTGGTCTCTTGTCCAGTGGTGTCTATTGGTCTCTTGTACAGTGGTGTCTATTGGCCTCTTGTACAGTGGTGTCTATCGGTCTCTGTACTTGTACAGTGGTGTCTATTGGTCTCTTGTACAGTGGAACGTCCCCTTTGAGACATCCAAAAATCTGACAAAATCAGGTCTTAAAAAGGAGGGAGTGTTAAAATGGAGGTAAATTTACAGAGATTATGATCAGAAAATGTTTCCTCCGAAAGCGGCGTATGGCTGCCTAAATGGCGGGGTAAAAACGGTCATACACGTAAAATTCCACTCGTGCAAAAACACGCGTGTACGTGGGAGTTTCAGCCCACGAACGCAGAAGGGGGTTCCACTGTAAAGGTTACCTTGTGCTCTCTATTGGTCACTTGTAGTAAGGAATCTGTAACGTTGACTAACAGGTGTCTCTGTATTTCAAATTAAATAGATAAGATAAGTGCACCCAGAGGTCGGTTGAATATATAAATTAACACACTTTCATAGATGTGTGTGAACATGCAGTGTGTTACTTATAAGGTTGAAATGGAAACACAGAAGCTGAATGATGTAAAAGTTGTATAATTTTCATTTTCAGTTTGAAATGGAAATACAGAAAGTCCACGAGGCTTATGAATCTCTAGTCAAGTCTTCCCAGAAACGTGAACGCCTTGAGACAGCCCTGAAAAACAAACTGGAAGAGGAGGTCAAAAAGCTGAAGACACAGAATGAAGAGATGAAAGGTACAGAAGGGCTTACTGTAATAACCTTGATCTGTTCTCTGTGTTTGTACCAAGACACAGAATGAAGAGATGAAAGGTACAGAAGGGCTTACTGTAATAACCTTGATCTGTTCTCTGTGTTTGTACCAAGACACAGAATGAAGAGATGAAAGGTACAGAAGGGCTTACTGTAATAACCTTGATCTGTTCTCTGTGTTTGTACCAATACATGAATAAGACTGTTGATAGTAGAACAGTGTTTTTTTAATGTTGTATACTTCATAATTATGCATTATGATTCGCTATGGTATTTTTGTTTTGTTTTTAGCTTGTACTCGGTGTGTTCATAAAAAGATTCATATCATGTGTTTGTTTAGTTCATGGTACAGAGCTGTTTTTGTTTCGTTTTTTGTTTCCCTCATCTTGCCCAACCCTTTCATCTTCGGTGGTGAACAACTGAACCATCGACAGGTTTACAAAACTTTAAATACATGTCGGGCTAAGTACAGTCCATGCGATCTTTTCAGCAAAGGCAGAGAGAGAGACATGTAGTTGAACAACGCAAAGAAAATCAAGACCTTAAGGAATCTCATTACAGGCCTTTTGAGACCATAATGGGGTGTTAGTGGGTGAGATTTGTGGGGTTTCAGTAGGGGGCTTAAATCCTCCGGTGTTGATTTTAGGGCCGGCAGTGTTGGAATGTGAAGTGGCGTTTTCTTTTCTTTTTACGGGTGGCAAAACTAGGAGTTGAATGGACTTGACCGCACAAGAGCTCTGACCTCAGTGACAATGAGCAGGAAAGGCTTTGAGTTGGTCTGGGTAGGCTGCTTGTTTGAGGATTAAAGCATTGTATATATATGTGTAAGTAGAGGGAGAAGAAGTGGGGTGGGGTGGAGGTTTCAGCACTGACTGTTTCAAGAAGGAATGATGCAAGAATTGTTGTGAGAGCTTTACAGCCAAGGTTACCTGATTTGCAAACCAGTGTTGGGTATTTAACAGTACTTGGCTAAATCACACACTTCTGGATGTGGATGATATATTCCGTTAGATAAATATCAAGTTATATGTTATTCATTGTTTTTGAGTAGCATTATTTTACCCATGCTGAAATACCTCAATCTGAAATTTTCTTTGAATTTGGGATCAGTTGGGAATTGAGATGCAAGGGTAGAGAGGGTCTGGGTAGCCAATGGCATGCAGTCACGGTTGAGAGAGCACAGGAGGTGAATGGTTAAGAAAGAGGACAGCATTCCAAGGGGGAAAGGTCTTTTGTCCACTTTAACGGAACCTGAAAGGGGGGGGGGGGGGGGGGGGGGACTTCATGTCCATATACCCAGGAAAAAATTACAACATTCTTTCACAGCGAGTGAATGAAAATGGAGGGTGGTAGAGTGAGCTGTATTTTTACTCTTCCTGCCCTTTCAACTCACAGTTTTCTTTCCACATTTTTCAACAGTCCATGGAGGGAAGGGGTTGGTGGGGGTTAGGCATGAGGTTGACAGAGTTTACACTACAAAGAAAACAGAAAATCTTTGCCCTCACAAAATAAAAGGACTGACCGACCGCTCCTCTGTTGTTGCGTCCGTGCCCTAACTGTAGTAAGGTTTTATGTATTTGTGGACCTTAAAACGGAGAAATGGCATTTCCACAAGGAAAGGAAAGAAACTGATACATCTGCACTGTATAAATAAAGCTGGAAATAGTTGAACAGCGCACGGCTTGGCCTTTGATCTCTATGTTTTATGGCATTAAAGCGTATGGTATGCAAGGCTTGGCCTGTCTACTCTCCTTTTTGTTCATTGTTCAGCGATCTTGGGGGTGGGGGGAAGGGGGGTGGGTGGGGTGGGGGGGATGGTTTGATGGGGGAATGTCTTTAAAAAAAGGGAGGGGGGGTGTACCGTTAAATTTGGTGCTTAAGATGCAGTTATTCCATGTTAGTTTTGGCATTTTTAACTCTTTTGGGGAAAAGAAATCTTTCCTGAGAGGGAAGTGTTTCTGTTCAAGAAGAGTTTGTACAGTGGAACCCCCCTTTTAAGACCCCCAAATTTAAGACTTCCTCCCTTGTAAGCCCCTCTTTTCTCAGACTTTCTGTTCGTAGCCTTTGTAAATTTACCTCCATTTTAAGACTCCCTCCATTTTAAGACTCCCTCCATTTTAAGACTCCCTCCATTTTAAGACTCCCTCCATTTTAAAACCTGATTTTCTCAGATTTCAGGAGGTCTTAAAAAGGGGGTTCCACTGTATAAAGATAAAAGCGTTGTCCTGTGTTGTGGCGGCTGAGTGAGATTCAAGTCAAGACTTTCGAACCATCAATTTATAGTTCCCCGTGTTCTCTGTCTCCAGGCCAAATACAGCAGTCGATCGCAGCCAAGAGGCAACAAGTGGAAGAGGGAGGCCTTGGCGGTCTGCAGCAAAAGTCACAGCGTGAAGTCTTGGACGCCAAACTGGCCGCTACCCAGTCCAGCCTCTCTCGCCTCCAAGAGGAGGTAAAGTGTACTTGTTGCTTTTAGGCTGGTATTATTACATGTACATTCTTGTGGGATTGCATGGTAAGGAAGAGATTTTAGTATGGGATAAATGATTCAGAATTGAGAGAGAGAGAGAGAGAGAGAGAGAGAGAGAGAGAGACAGAGACAGAGACAGAGAGACAGAGACAGAGAGAGAGAGAGACAGAGAGAGAGAGAGAGAGACAGAGAGAGAGAGAGAGAGAGAGAGAGAGAGAGAGAGAGAGAGAGAGAGAGAGAGAGAGAGAGAGAGAGAGAGAGAGAGAGAGAGAGAGAGAGAGAGAGAGAGAGAGAGAGAGAGAGAGAGAGAGAGAGAGAGAGAGAGAGAGAGAGAGAGAGAGAGAGAGAGAGAGAGAGAGAGAGAGAGAGAGAGAGAGAGAGAGAGAGAGAGAGAGAGAGAGAGAGAGAGAGAGAGAGAGAGAGAGAGAGAGAGAGAGAGAGAGAGAGACAGAGACAGAGACAGAGAGACAGAGACAGAGAGAGACCTTATTGAGTACATACAGATAAATTGTAAAAATAAAAGACCAATTCCACATAAGTACCGTACTTTCCGGGTCATAAGGCGCGACTTTTTTCCTCGAGTTTGACCCCCCAGCTATCACAATGGACCTGCCTTTGATCTCGCAGCACACACAGAGCACCGGTATACTTTTTTAATTTTGGTGCGCCCTATCGGCCCCCTGCGCCCAATGGGTGACTGGAATAAAAAAAAAATTAAAAAGAGGGGGGTGCGCCTTATACGCTGTAGCGCCTTGTAACCCGGAAAGTACGGTAGACACACAACTCTTATGTTACACCCCATATTTTCAGGTGAAGAAGAAAGACGCTCAGATGGGTCGCATGGAGAAGTTGCAGAAGGCGTTCAGCGCGCTACAGACAACCAGCGAGCGTCGAGAGGAGATGGAGAAGCAACTCCGCACTCGCCTGGAAGGGGAGCTGGAGTCCTACAAGTCAGAGGACAAAGTGAGTGACAGCTAGGGAAAGATAAGATAAGATGAAATAAAATAAAATAAAATAAGATAACATAAAATAAATAAGATAACATAAGAGAACATAAGATCAGATAATATTTGTACAGTAAAACCTGTCTCTAACGGACACCCTTGGGGAATGGTAATAGTGTCCCTATTAGACAGGTGTCCCTTCTTCACAGGTGGAGGGGCCGGGGCAATATTTTACAAAGAGCACGTAAAATGAACAAGACACTTTTTGTCAGTCCTGTAGTATGTATTTATTGGATTGAACATGAGACTCACTGAAAATGTGAGTAAACAAATGATACATGTAGCAAACAACAACAACAACAACATCCCCCCCCCCCCCCCCCCCCCCCCCCCCCCCCCCCCCCCCCCCCCCCCCCCCCCCCCCCCCCCCCCCCCCCCTACCCCGTTCCCTACACACACTGTGCATTCAAACTTACGCAAGTCGGTCGGACGTCACAAAGCTAAAAATAGCTGATTTTTCATCGGTCGTTCAACGGGAAATTCCGCAGTGTGTCTCGACCAAATTGGGTCAGCTCTTGTTTCATTCAGTTTTTCTAGTCTCAGCATAAATGCATGGAACAAAAATTTAGCTGTGTTAACTATTGTTTCCTTCGAACGATTGCTTACAAAGAGAGAGAGATCATCACGTCTTCTTTTTCCGATTTGATCCTCGCGATCTGTGTTTTACCACATCCCATCTCCTTCGCCACATCTCGGCATGATTGGCCGCTATCTAGTTTTTTCAAGGCAGCGACACGCTGCTCTAAAGTCAACGCTTTTCTTTTTCCTGCTGGAGATTCCATTTTCAAACACAGTAGTCTACTGTTGCTTTTGGTTGTGACTGTATCCACAATGCGGAAAAGCGAAAGTGAGCGAAGCGAAAGTGAGTGAGCGAAAGTGGGTCTCCATCTAAACAAGCCACTGATTGGTCAGAAAAGGGACAGGACAACCAATCAACAACCATTTGTGCTACGGCTACGGCTGCCGAGCACTGACTGCATAACAGTCGAGTTTTCGAAGTTGCGTTTTTATGTACGTTGTGTCCGTTTGTGACAGTGTTTACACTTCCTATGGTCCGAAAAATCGTGTCCGCGTCCGTAAGTGGCAGGTGTCCGCCCGTTAAAGGTTAGTTATTGTTGAAATCGTGTTCGTGCCATGATAAACTGTCCGTATGTAGCAGGTGGCCGTTACAACAAGGGTCCGCTAGACTCAGGTTTTACTGTAGTAGCAAGTGTAATGATCAAAGGGTATGAAAGGATAATAGTAGACCCCTTTTAGGTGCACAAATGCGGAGATGTCATTGTTGGAGTGTAAGCTGAACTTAGAATATTAGCTTAATCTCAAACATGTAATTTTTATGATGTAGAGAATTCTAAGTATTTGTTTAGAAAAAGTATATTTGGAGGAAGCAAAATTGAAAGACAAAAAAGATTTGGTGAGTTATTTTTTCTCTCTTTATTTTATTTTCCTTTTCTTTCATCTTTTGATTTAGAGCTTTTTTTTTTATTTTTTAGAGTGAAACGTTTTCATTTATTATACCTGTCTCACTTGCTGTTGCAGAGGTCAAGTTCAGGGACAAGCACTCCCAAGGAAGAAACCAAAAGCGTTACTGCTCTCAAACTGATTCTCAACGAGAAAGAAACAAAAATTCTTCAGCTGGAGACAGAAATTATCAGAGTGAGTATTGCTTCACATACCTGTAGTCTTACACATAATGGATTTGCATACATGTACAGTGGGTACCTGTGATGTGAATCCCCTCAAATGAAAGGACATCTCCCAACAAGGTACACCTGTTGTCCCATTGTCTATTACCTTGACTGAAGTATACCTGTTGTGAAAGAATACCTGCAGTGTCAGGACAGTTTTCATTTGGCGTTCCTTCAACACAGGTACCACTGTACTGACATACCCAATTGATGCTCGAATAGATCAGTCATAGTTTAATGTGTTCGCTGTCTATGAAACTGTGGTCTTTTCTCTTCCTTGGTTGTAAATCACAGTTATACCGTGAGTAAGTGTTTAAGGCTGCGGTCTGTGTTGATCGTGGATTCAAGTGTTTTTTCTCTCTCTTCATTTGTTGTAAATCACAGTGAAATCGCCCGCATTCCCCTTCCCTCTCCTGGCATCCCACTTTTCTTTCACCAAACTCATTCTTCTTCCCTCTCCTGGCATCCCACTTTTCTTTCACCAAACTCATTCCCCTTCCCTCTCCTGGCATCCCACTTTTCTTTCACCAAACTCATTCCCCTTCCCTCTCCTGGCATCCCACTTTTCTTTCACCAAACTCATTCCCCTTCCCTCTCCTGGCATCCCACTTTTCTTTCACCAAACTCATTCCCCTTCTCTCTCCTGGCATCCCACTTTTCTTTCACCAAACTCATTCCCCTTCTCTCTCCTGGCATCCCACTTTTCTTTCACCAAACTCATTCCCCTTCTCTCTCCTGGCATCCCACTTTTCTTTCACCAAACTCATTCCCCTTCCCTCCCCTGGCATCCCACTTTTCTTTCACCAAACTCATTCCCCTTCGCTCTCCTGGCATCCCACTTTTCTTTCACCAAACTCATTCCCCTTCTCTCTCCTGGCATCCCACTTTTCTTTCACCAAACTCATTCCCCTTCCCTCTTCTGGCATCCCACTTTTCTTTCACCAAACTCATTCCCCTTCCCTCTCCTGGCATCCCACTTTTCTTTCAACAAACTCATTCCCCGTCCCTCTCCTGGCATCCCACTTTTCTTTCACCAAACTCATTCCCCTTCCCTCTCCTGGCATCCCACTTTTCTTTCACCAAACTCATTCCCCTTCGCTCTCCTGGCATCCCACTTTTCTTTCACCAAACTCATTCCCTGTCCCTCTCCTGGCATCCCACTTTTCTTTCACCAAACTCATTCCCCTTCTCTCTCCTGGCATCCCACTTTTCTTTCACCAAACTCATTCTCTGTCCCTCTCCTGGCATCCCACTTTTCTTTCACCAAACTCATTCCCCTTCCCTCTCCTGGCATCCCACTTTTCTTTCACCAAACTCATTCCCCTTCTCTCTCCTGGCATCCCACTTTTCTTTCACCAAACTCATTCCCTGTCCCTCTCCTGGCATCCCACTTTTCTTTCACCAAACTCATTCCCCTTCTCTCTCCTGGCATCCCACTTTTCTTTCACCAAACTCATTCCCCTTCTCTCTCCTGGCATCCCACTTTTCTTTCACCAAACTCATTCCCCTTCCCTCTCCTGGCATCCCACTTTTCTTTCACCAAACTCATTCCCCTTCTCTCTCCTGGCATCCCACTTTTCTTTCACCAAACTCATTCCCCTTCCCTCTCCTGGCATCCCACTTTTCTTTCACCAAACTCATTCCCCTTCCCTCTCCTGGCATCCCACTTTTCTTTCACCAAACTCATTCCCCGTCCCTCTCCTGGCATCCCACTTTTCTTTCACCAAACTCATTCCCCTTCGCTCTCCTGGCATCCCACTTTTCTTTCACCAAACTCATTCCCCTTCCCTCTCCTGGCATCCCACTTTTCTTTCACCAAACTCATTCGCCTGACTAAGCCTTTCACCTTGACACTTAAAGAGCAGTTTAAAAAAGGGGTGGGGATGTTAGGGTACAGGAAAGGACAGGAAAAGAGCTGACGAGAAGGGTTAGAGGGAGAGGAAGCGCTTTCACCTGTGTGACAAACACCTGCACTGGGCGGGTCAAAAGCAGTGAGCAATGCCTCAGGAATGTTGGTCGCTGCAGTGGCGTGATTTCTGTTGTCCACAAGGCGGATTAGCCGGCATGCCTTTAATCCTGCAGTATGACTGTTGTTCAGACCTGGGAACCCATACGATTTCGCCGTATTTTGTACGCATGATTGTCGAGAATACAATCAGTACGGTCAGTGGGAAAAAAATACGTCCAGAAACATTCCTAGACTACTTTTTGAGTCACTTGAGAAAAAGTGACTCTATGTAATCGGTCAGTGTTAGTCTGTCCGGCCGGCCGGCCGGCCGGCCGTCCGTAGACACCACCTTAACGTTGGACTTTTCTCGGAAACTATCAAAGCGATCGGGCTCATATTTTGTTTAGTCGTGACCTCCAATGACCTCTACACTTTAACGATGGTTTCGTTGACCTTTGACCTTTTTCAAGGTCACAGGTCAGCGTCAAAGGAAAAATTAGACATTTTATATCTTTGACAAAGTTCATCGGATGTGATTGAAACTTTGTAGGATTATTCTTTACATCAAAGTATTTACATCTGTAGCCTTTTACGAACGTTATCAGAAAAACAAGGGAGATAACTAGCCTTTTCTGTTCGGCAACACACAACTTAACGTTGGGCTTTTCTCGGAAACTATAAAAGTGACCGGGCTCAAATTTTATGTGAACGTGACTCATTGTGTTGTGAATAGCAATTTCTTCCTGTCCATCTGATGCCTCATATAATATTCAGAACTGCGAAAGTGACTCGATCGAGCGTTTGCTCTTCTTGTCTTCACAGTATTTTGACACATGATTACAGTTTTTGTCAGTAAACATCGAGAAAAAGCAGGTGGTTTTTTTTGTGTCGGTGAGAGAAAGGGAGCGGGAAGAGAGAAGGAGAGCCTTTGACAAACCGTTTTGGGTGCAGATAATAATTGATCAAATGTTGCAGATGTAAATGCTGAAATAGTGTTTCTGTTTGGGGTGGCTTACAAGGAACTTTTTCTACTACCATACCTCTTCGTCTACCCTTGAAAATAAAACGCTGTTGCCTGTAATATTGAGAAAACTGAATAATGGCGTTCGTTCTTCTGTTTGGTTTCAAGGCTTCATGGGTAATTAGCGTATGATTGTTTGTAAAGGTTTAGTCAGCGTTGTAATTGTGGTTGTGTTTGCTGTGTGTGTGCAGTGGGAGCAGCGCTATGTTGAGCTACAGGCCCTACAGCAGATGGAGGAGAACACAGGGCCACAGTAAGTTCAAACTATATCTTTATTAAAACAAGAAATTCCTCCGAGGTAGGAAAAACACCCCCGTCCTTACCATTCTCACTGCCACCAACTGAGAAGGTTATTTCCCTTTGACCATTAATATGTCCCTCTATAAGTCCTTGTAGAATCTTAATCCACCAATAACTCCCTAACCGTGTGTTTGACTGGTCCCAATTTTTGTAAGGACCGTCTCAGGAATGTATAGAACCTGTTCACCAAGTTTGGTGACGATCGGTCCGTTCATTCTTGAGATCTATATGCGAACACAAACACACAAACAAACAAACAAACAAACACATCGACCGAATCCTATACACACCCCTATACCGGGGATGTAAAAACCAAAAAGACCCCAAAAAACAACAACAAAACCACCCACACACAATCATATCCAATCCACCCTGTGTCTGATGTGTCTGAAAACACCTCCGGAGGGGTTTTGCAGCCAGCGCAGTGAAGATAAAGAGGGAACATTTTCTCGGCTCGCGCGGCAGCAAGCAGGATGTCTCCAGACTGTATCAGTTTTATACCAGTACCAGTGAATCTGTATGCTCTGTTCAAGAAATATATCCTTCTCTCCCAATCTTCCTTTTTGTAAAGTTTGTTTGAGATAATATTTTACAACTGTTCCTCTTTTTACATTTAGTCAAGTTATAACTAAATGTTTTAACATCGAGGGGGGAATCGAGACGAGGGTCGTGGTGTATGTGTGTGTGTGTGTGTGTGCGTGCGTGCGTGTAGAGCGATTCAGACCAAACTACTGGACCGATCTTTATGAAATTTGACATGAGAGTTCCTGGGTAATTGAAGGAAGATCTTTCTGTGTGTGCAGGCAGGCCCACTTGGCTGCCCTGGAGAAGAGTTCATCGGAGACGGAGAAACTCATTGACGAAGCCAAGACAGAGAAACTCCGGCACATGGAGGAGCTGTACCAGTCAAACAGACGAGTCGCTGAGCTGGAAGCAAAGTATGCATTCTGAATTGTTCCTTGTTTTTTTGCATTTCTAGTTAACTTTCTGAGTTTGACGCTGTTTCTTTTTGAAGGAATGAAACTTTCAAACAAACAGTGCCAAAAGATTGTGTACAAGGAAACGCTTATTTGAAGAGAGGCTCAAGACTGGTAAAGGTGTATCAAAAAACAAGCAAGGTATGTTATAGGAATGTTTAATTGTGACAAAACAATATGATACAGTCACGGATCTTCGACCCAGACGAACACTTATAAAACAGAAAATAAACTTTTCTGGTGAAGGTGAAATCAAATAACATCTTCCGACCTGTCTTTAACTGGCAATCTGTCTGTATTGCCTTGAAAAAAAAGTCACACCAGTGTTTACTTTCAGCTTTGACTTCTTAATAAGCAGAAGATAACTGCAGTTTGAAAATGCTTTAAAGGGGTTTGAAAGAATAGTTTGTGCCTTTGCATGGTGATTAAATTTTGAAACAAAGTGAGACTTCTAACACACCAATCTTCTTGCTTTGCAGGGTGAAGTGGCTCCAGACCCAACTGCAGGAGAAGGAGGCGATGGTGAAGGTGTACCAGCGGGCCCCCACCCTCCCCCGCAGCTCCAGCGTGCATGCCATCTGCTGCTCCCCCCACCACTCCCCCCGCCCCTCCCTCATCGCCAGCACGGCCTACACGCGACCCTCTGCAACCACCAGCAGTAGCGGTAGTTACTGCGATTTTGTCACCATCAAGCATGTCAAGACAGGTGAGAATCAAATGGAGATGAGAGAGAGAGAGAGAGAGAGAGAGAGAGAGAGAGAGAGAGAGAGAGAGAGAGAGAGAGAGAGAGAGAGAGAGAGAGAGAGAGAGAGAAATGTTTAGAGAGTAGGATGTGTATGAGTTTATTTATATATTTTTTTATGGCTAAGGGATTTGTTTAACCACTGTGGCATAGGTGAGATCATTTGTAGAGTTCAATTCGTCTGTGGTTTCATTTACTTCTTTGTTCATCTTTCAAATATTATAACTTAAACCTGAAAGGAGACTAAGGCTATGACTTTTTTTTTGCAGGCAGTGCAAGTGCAATAGAGACCAGTCGCAAGATGTCCCTTGATGACACTCTTACTAGTCATGAACCTTTCGTTATGGTAAGTAAGCAAGGTTTTTTTCCCAGCTCATAATCTTTTGGGGCAAGTTTTCAGGAGAAAGAAATAGTAATAAAATAAAGAAAAAAATTTGCACATTAAAAGAGCATTTCAAAATGAAAAAAATGTTGTGTTTGCTCTGATTTTGTGAAGAACTTGTCTTTGTACCTGTAGCTAGTATGGCTTGCGGAAGAATACTTTTTCATGCTAGCATTACAGTGGAGCGAAGCACATATCTGGATGGTTTGGCGGTCATATGAAACTTGTATGGGTTTTTTCTCGCCATATCGGTGAAATCTGCAAAAATGTAAAAAATTTCTGTTTGTGTGTTGCAGAGTAAAAGCGACACTGAGGACGAGGAAACCAGGCTATGGCAAGTGTGAGACTCACAATCACACTGTGCAAACTGTCTCAATACTTTCTGTATGTCATTCTACAATGGCTTTCGACTGAGCTGACTGACCTCTGACTGGACAGCAACCCTCTGCCAGAAACGTCTCTGTGCGAGAGAAAACACGGCCAAAGAAGCAGAGCTGGTGGAAGATATTACTACTCTCAGTGTTGTTGGAACACCTCATAATGAACAAACATGTCAACAACGTTCCTGGAGAAAGCGGCATAATGAAAGAGCCTGCTTCCTGGGCTGTTGTGCATAAAGGTGTACAGTGGTACCTGCCATGGAAGGACGCCCTTGGGGCCAGGTCAAAGTGTCCCTACATTGCAAGGTAGCCTGTCACAACAGGTAGATTTCGGTCAAGATAATAAACAGGTGTCCTTTCATGAGAGGTGTCCACTCTCCAGAGGAGCCACACACCACAGGTACCACTGTACTACTTATCAAAGGTTGACATTTCTGCAGTCACCGTATGAGACTGTTGCTGGGTTGTGGTTACAATTTCTGCTTCCTGCAGTCTTCTTCTTGTCGTTCGCCTTTACACGCTTCCTGCAGTGATGTTCTTGTACTTTCCACGACATCATACGAAGCCTTACGGGTGACAGAGGATGAGAGATGGAGATTTTTGTCTGCGTCAGAGATCGGTGTGTGTTCCACACAAGATGATTTTTGTTAAAGTCAGAGCTCATGCTTGAAGTGAAGAAAGTCAAAAAGAAATGACATGTCAAATGAGTTGCAACCAGTATTGGATACGGCAGAGGTAGTAGGCTGGGAAAGATGAACACTTTTGGTGAGCAGAAGCGAAGATGCCAAATGATGGTAACCTTACTGATGAACAATGATCAATGTTTGTCAGTTGTTTTATGTCCGCCCTAGTAAACTCATTGCAGGGTACCCATGTGTTCTCGGTGTTAAGTTACCTTCTCTGTCGCAGTGTGTGTACATGTATTTCTTGTTAGAAAGCCAACCCGCCTAAGTTTTGAGCAAGTGTGTTTTTCGTATCAACGCCTTATAACTTAGTGGTTTGAACTGTCGTGATCGTGTGTCAAAGCCAGTCTAAACTGCCAGTTCAGATGTCTCTTTCGTAAATCTGTGGATACGTGTGTCTCGTTTGAAAATATGACAGGGACAAATTGTGTTTGCTATTACAATTTTAGAATGAAAAAGAAAACTCAAGTTTCAGTCTGAAGCAGATGGGTCATTGGTTTTGTTTGCGAGTGTCTAAACAGATGAAATATACTAGCTGAAAATGTTTATGAAAGGAAAGACATCAGATGAGGGTTATTCCCTTTGTAAGGTTAAAACATCAAATCAAAAGCATTCATCACTGAAAATGTGAAGATGAAAGATTAAACGTTAACCCATTCTGAATGAAAAGTCTTACCTGGTTGACGCTCAAAATCTGCACAGAACAAACTTCCTTAATTTGAAGTTAGTTGTTGATGTTATGTGTGAGAGGATACAATGTTGTACAAAAGACTTCAGCTGAAACATTTCTGATTCATACAGTTCTGGGATTTCAGAACTTATTTCAGCGCATAAAAGAAAATTATCAACGCAGAGGAAAATAAAAGAAGAGAGAAAGAAGACAAGTCGCGTAAGGCGAAAATACAATATTTAGTCAAGTAGCTGTCGAACTCACAGAATGAAACTGAACGCAATGCCATTTTTCAGCAAGACCGTATACTCGTAGCATCGTCAGTCCACCGCTCATGGCAAAGGCAGTGAAATTGTCAAGAAGAGCGGGGTAGTAGTTGCGCTAAGAAGGATAGCACGCTTTTCTGTACCTCTCTTTGTTTTAACTTTCTGAGCGTGTTTTTAATCCAAACATATCATATCTATATGTTTTTGGAATCAGGAACCGACAAGGAATAAGATGAAAGTGTTTTTAAATTGATTTGGACAATTTAATTTTGATAATAATTTTTATATATTTAATTTTCAGAGCTTGTTTTTAATCCAAATATAACATATTTATATGTTTTTGGAATCAGAAAATGATGGAGAATAAGATGAACGTAAATTTGGATCGTTTTATACATTTTTATTTTTTTTTACAATTTTCAGATTTTTAATGACCAAAGTCATTAATTAATTTTTAAGCCACCAAGCTGAAATGCAATACCGAAGTCCGGGCTTCGTCGAAGATTACTTGACCAAAATTTCAACGAATTTGGTTGAAAAATGAGGGCGTGACAGTGCCGCCTCAACTTTCACGAAAAGCCGGATATGACGTCATCAAAGACATTTATCAAAAAAATGAAAAAAACGTTCGGGGATTTCATACCCAGGAACTCTCATGTCAAATTTCATAAAGATCGGTCCAGTAGTTTAGTCTGAATCGCTCTACACACACACACACACAGACAGACACACGCACATACACCACGACCCTCGTTTCGATTCCCCCTCGATGTTAAAATATTTAGTCAAAACTTGACTAAATATAAAAAACGGCACATTGATAACTGGCTTCCCCCAAATTCTTTTGTGAACAAGAGCTGCTCCTTTTTCGTTTCTGGAAACTGAATACAGTGAGAACTGAAGTTCTGTCTCTCTCGTACCTGTTGCCCTTTAAAAATTAAAAAGAGAAAAAAAAGGCATTGAGAATACTGATCTTGATGGCTGTGAAAATATAACTCCTTTTGTAATTGTGTTGGTTGAATGGGTAAGAGAATGTCAGAGGGTACCTTTCTTCGTGTGTGAAGCATCAAGTAAATCTTCATCGATCTTTTCGGGTTTTTACATGGGATATGAACATCCATTCACTTGGAATCGATCATACCAAAAGTCTCCAATCTGGCTACTTTCTGTGCCTAGGGGGATATTTTTCTGAATTCATTTTGTGACTGACACATCTGTCAATCTGAACAAATAATTCAGCAAAAAATGTCCACTGTGAGGAGAAGGCAGCCCAGCTGTAGGTTTTTGATGTGACTAAGGGGAAGGATGCTCTTCCCTCCATGTAAAAGCCTGGATTATATCTGGTGGTTTACATGGTTGTTTACAAGGGACTTAAGGTATCTTTCAAATTGCGTTTATTTCAATAGAGCAATACGTTTGAAGATGTAAGCATCTTCTAAATTGTCTGTTAATTGTCTGATATTCTTTGATTTAATGCCATCAATGATTATGCAATCTTTTCCCTGGGAGTTAAGTTTACAATACAGTTGTGTCTGGTCACACAGTAAATGTCTATTTTTTAATTATTTTCCATTTGACATGCCTTGCTTTTCAACAGTATGTGTGAAAGTTTGTGGAACCTGCCTTGGCAGACCACTGTTGTCATGTGATCAAATCCAGATTACTGTGGAATGCAAGGTCTTTTAGATAGACAAACCTTTTTTGTAGCGATTATGATACCCCAGTTGCATAGCGTTGAAATAGATGTGTAAGGATTTGCTGTGTGGTATTTAAAGTGATACGAGGGATTGTTTCGGAGGAGAGCAGCATTGTTTGTTTTGTTTGTTAGATTGTTACACCCTGTCTGTCAGAAGTTGTGAACGTTGTGTACAATGCCCTTGTCCCCTACAATAGGAACAACTATTTGTGGTCAAGAAATGACTGTGTTTGGCAAAACTTAATCATTTATGTAGACCTAAACCTATGTTATGTTATTGGGGAAAAATGCACTTTTTATAGTACTGATTGAATAAATTCCCCTACTTTTAATTTGTATGCCTCCTTGAAAAAGGTCCACTTTGCCCACACAGTCATAATTCTGTGACTGGCAAGTGCATAATTATTCATAATATTGAGGTCACATAGGCGACTGAAGTGATGTGACCTTAGAGTTGCAATAGATTTTTGTGCGTTGACAGGATTTATGTTGTCATAATGGAAAATAATTGTGGTTGTGTGAAAATCTTCCAGGATCTGACGTGCAATAATGATGTGTTGTACATAGTGACAGTTGGTGTGTACATAGTGACAGTTGGTGTGTACATAGTGACAGTTGGTGTGTACATAGTGACAGTTGGTGTGTACATAGTGACAGTTGGTGTGTACATAGTGACAGTTGGTGTGTACATAGTGACAGTTGGTGTGTACATAGTGACAGTTGGTGTGTACATAGTAACTTATTCCACTGGTGCTAATTACTACAAGTGTGGCAAGCTGATGAGGAGTTGAGACGCCTTGTAAATATATACATGCTGGTCCTTGATAGTGTCAAGACAAATGGAATGAAAACATAACTTATATAATATTGTGCATTTTACTTTCTGTATGTCTCACTTGATCGTCTTCTCTTCGCTCTGCTAATTTTAGTATTTACTTTTTTAGGTTATTGAATTATCCTTTTTACTTCATGAGGTATTTTTAAAATACCAGGATTGTTTAATACAAGGATTGTTAACAAGCTTATTAAGACATCTCCTGAAGTATTGTTTTGGGAGAAAAACTTTTTGAAGTATGTTTAAAAATAGAATCTTGACAGTCACAGAAATTAAAGTATAAGTGTCAGAAGGTTTCTTTTCTTGTAAGATTAAATTAGTATTTTACATCTGGACGACAATACAGTACAGGTAAGAACACGTTTTCTCTGTGATTGCGTGTAATGACAGCTGTTCAGATTGGTAACAGAGGCACAAGTACTTAACCATGTGGCGTTGAGCGTTACAATAAATAGTATGCAAAGATGAATGCAGTTTTCATGTACAGCAAAAGTATATTTTGTATAGTGTGTACAACGTGTGTAATTTAAAATATTTATGTATGCTACTGTTGCATTGAAATAAATAATTTCACAATGACTGCATGTCGGAAGAGTATTGAATGCTGAAATGGTTACTGTGAGTGTGTGTGTGAAATGGTTAGTACGGACATTAGTTTTTGTGCATGTGTTCACTCATGTGCGCACTCTCTCACACAAACATGTGATATTCAGACCTGTTTACCAGTACGATTTGCGCGTATTTTGTACGCCAAATTATTATCGGTACGACAATACGCGACGCGCACAAAATACGACTAAGAAAAAGTTAAATTCTGAAGGTGTTCACAAGACATGCTATTCTTACACAAACACGTTTGCACCCACCCCGTCGCGATATAACCTTGAACGGTTGAAAACGACGTTAAACACGCCTGTGTGCCATTATTACCCACTCAATCTGAATATATTTTATTGTTTTTAGTTAAACTGCGATAGAGAGAGATGGCGAGAGAGAGAGAGTGTGTGTGTGTGTGTGTCTGTAAGTGTGAGTGCTGCGAGAGACGCTCAGGATGTTTACATGTGTTTTAATGCAATTCTAATTCTAAGTTTACAGCAAATATGAAGCGGGCTAGAGTTATTAGTTTTAAGTGCAATCGTTTAATTCTTAACACATGTGATGTTTTTATGTCTGTGATCGCCTGACACTGTAAGGCAATGTTCCTTGTTTTTATGAGGACAGTAAACATTTTGAGTCTTTGAGTCTCTTGAGTCTTGAAATAAAGAAAGAAAGAAAGTTTACACCCACGCGTACATTTTCCCTAGCCCATATGGCTTTGCTTGCAAAGTACACCAACGTTTTGAAAAATACACTCAACTGTTTGGGAAAGTACTCTTGCTTCGGGTTTAAAGTAATCAGGTCTGGATCATATTCATAACAACAAACTTGTCAAAATCTAGTTTCTCAACATTTATTAATTTCATGTACTTTTTGTGTACAATAATTGTAACATTAAAAAAAATGTATATGACAGACTGTCTGTCAACTATTTTACCAACTCTCTCACTCTCTCTGTATCACACACACACTCTCTCTCCTTTTTGCAAAAGTTTAAGTGGCTGCAAAATCTGAACAAATGATGCAGTACGAGAACCTCTTTTTATCATGTCAGATGGTTAAACAAAAATGAACCTATGCAAACTGCCCAGCCCCCCAAAACCAGACTAACGATTCAAACAGTAAACTGTCGTAGTTATGAGAACACGCCAACACCAAATGTTACCCAGTTTAGGTGGGGACATGTCGTTTAATTACAATGAACTAACGACAGTATGCCTCAAGTCGCTGCTTACAGCGTGACACATGCCAAGAGACGTTCAACACAAGAAAATGGTGAGATTCCAACAGACGTCTGTTTCACTGTATAAACACTACAGATTCACTGAAAAATATACACTTGTACACAAAGTAAAAGCTCCAGCAAAACACTTGCGACATCATGAACCTGTCAGTTTCATTCTCTGGTTTGCTATAATAAAGATACACGTTTTTGCATTTGCTCATACATACAGCTGCCATAACCTGCCTGGAGGTTGCACAATGCTACGACATGAACTGCAAAAAAATGCAATGGGTACAAAGCAACTCAACAAGAAAAGTACAACCGAAGGGAAGTAATAACGTTTATTGTGTATCTCTTGTACAAACTTCCTTACCTCCCTTGCATTAACCGTTCACATAAAGTGGTTTGATTTACTTTAGTACCACAAAACCATTTTCAAAGCTGGCAAAAAAAGAAGAAAAAGGAATGTTTTCTCCTGTAAATCTACAAAATGTATTTGTTTATTTGTGAGTGTTTTTACTTTCTTTTTGTTTTTAGCTTACGTTTACTACTAAGGTCAATAACGAAGAAAACCTTGCAATTGAACAGAAAAACAAAAAGGCTTCTGTTCTTCGGTCAGAGATGACATTTAACCTCACACATGAAACCAGGCTTTCGGGAATACCAATTGCAAAGACTCCAGATGTACAGTTCTAACCACTGATGCAGAGAAATGGAAACTCTAAACCGCTCTCGTTGGTGGTATTGTGCACCCAATCAATACCAGAGAAGAAAACAGTCAACTCATATCCATGGGTGTGACTGAACAATGTCATGAATCCTGAAGAATTTTAAGAAGGGGGTCTTGGGGCCCCCAGACGCTGAAGAATTTGTACAATTAACAACCACAAAAACGTCACCACAGACATTACGAATCCGGATTTCCGGAATATACCGGAAGAATCCCACCCATGCATATCCAAATTAATCTAAAGTTGGTCAACGTTAATGTCAATTCATTGCTGGTTGACATGATGCATGTTGTTCAATGATGATACCACAAAACACAATGATGTTGAAATAAAGCCAGTTTTCCCGCCACTTTCACACATACACCCTTTTGAGAATTGTAGCTTAATCCATGTCATCAGCATCCTGAAACTGTTCCATGTCCATGGCTTCACCCCCATCCCCTGCACACACAGGTAAACAACAGGTCACTGTAACAGTCTCAATGCAAACCAAAGCAAAAAGAGCAAGCAATAGTCCCTAAAACTACCACCCTCCCAACCATACCCACATCCTGCACAATGGAAGTCATATCATTGATAGATATAGAATTAAATAAACAATTTAAGTTTGAAACAATTTACACACAAACACCAATGTAACCGCATTGATTGGGCAATGATCTGGTGGTGTCACAGACAGACACATACAAACACAATCACAAACACACACATTCTTTGCTAAGTATACTTCATGCCCTCAACTTGCTTGACAAAAGGAATAACCCATTTCAACCAGATAATCGTAGTGAACACCCTTTTTGCTAACCATGCTTTACAGAATCCCTTTAACTTCTCAGATTAAGGGAATAGCCCACCTGACGGAGCGATGATGTGATGATGTCCGTTAGCTGTGCCAGGGCCGTCACCTTGACCAGCAAACTGAATGACGGAGTCGAAGTGAGCCAGGCGTGCGCGACCTGCTGGCGTTAAATGAGCTGCCCCTTCTTCACTGTCAAAGTAGCCTGCAGAGAAAGAGAAATGACTAGACATGTAACACTTGTAACACTTGTAACACATGTAACACTTGCTGATGATGATGTGTTCATGCAAAGAACATGAAATCAAACAACAAACACCCACAAACAAACCAACCAAACAAAATACGCTGGACTACAGTGGAGTCCGGGTACAACGAATCTCAAGGGAGATACATTTTAGTTCGTTATATCAGTAATTCGTTTATCCGTGACATCCTGTGTATTTATAGTAAAAGTGTACATTTACAATAAAAAAAAAAAAATTAAAAAAAATAAAAAATAAAAAAAAGGAGCAATAGCGAGTCTCTAATATCACTGGCATGATGTGCTTGCTACAGGTGAACAGTAGGCAATGAACTGGTCTTGCACCATATAGGCTGTATTCAATAAATGGGAGGTCCATAATCTGAGAAAGGAAACAATGAATCAAGAAACTAAAACCCAGGTGCACATCTGCGGCACCTAGGGAGTGTACGTGCACACTATCTTGTTCCTGCCTCTTGCCATCTCAGAGGTATGGCGACCACAAAAAAAATTAAAAAAAAATTAAAAAAAAATCAGTAATTCGCTGTAGAGTTTTCAACCCTAAATGGCCTCAAGACAAGTTTTCCCAATCACCTTCAAATGATCGTCCCATCGATCTTTCCTTGGAGAGTACAATCTCTGCATGTTTTCAACAGCTTCATAATATAATCCATAGAGAGAGGCAAACTAACAGCGGGAGGTGCATGAAAAGCGTCAGTTTTCACAATAAAACTTTGACTCGCTCATTCACGGGACATAACTGCACTCCGGACTGTCCACAGTGTTGAGCAATTTAGGAGACTTCACTGCCTGAGGAGAGTATTGATTCAAACGAACGTGTGGTTCTATATCGCGTCACTCGGTCACGGATCAGAGATAACAAAAAAACCGTTCCAGATTTCGAAACCATGTTCGTCAGCCATTGTTTTTAGCAAGACAGACCACATGTGCACGAGCTTCGCTGACGTACATCGCAAAATGTCATGACGTCACCACAACTTTTGGTTTTGGTTCGATCTGTTCCGTGCACCTCCCGCTGTTAGTTTGTTCAGAGTTCGCTCATCACGCGATGTGCACTTGTGTTTGTGTATTTTTGTCTTTGGAGACAATTATTGACATCAGTTCGTTGTAGCCTTGTGACTATTAGAGACAAAACGGCTCTGGGGCGATGAAAACATGTTTTTTGTAAGAGGGGTTCGTTATGCAAATGAGTTCAAAAGGTTTGATGTAGCCGGAAAGTAACAAGTAAGAAATAGAAGGCTGTCTGCCGGGAAATCAATGGCAGTTTGTTAAAAGAGGGATTTCGTTATACCCAGGTTCGTTATAGCTGGACTCCACTGTATGAACATGATGTTTATTAAATTCCTGACCCACCATTTTCTTCACCATTCTCGTCATCTTCATTGTAGTCGGCAAATTCCTCCTCCTCTGAATCAACGTCCTCTGGGTCTGGGTGAAGTGCCTGACACGCTGACATTGCTGAATACATCGGCTGTACTGAAAACACATCACAGGCATTTCCAATGAGCAGATTAATTCTCAAAGTCTTACACATAGCAAAGCCAGTATTTGGGTCTGTAATGCAACATGCACATTTACTAGAAAAATAACCCCAACAATAACTCAAATACAAGGCTCAAAAGATCTTCTTCTTCTTCTGCGTTCGTGGGCTGAAACTCCCACGTACACTCGTGTTTTTTGCACGAGTGGAATTTTACGTGTATGACCGTTTTTTACCCGCCATTTAGGCAGCCATACGCCGTTTTCGGAGGAGCTCAAAAGATCTAAAAGGAGACATTTCATTTTCAGAAGAATCAAATCGTGAGATCTATATATGACACAACCAAACAACAACAAACTTAAAACACACGCAAACAACCACACTCACATGCACAAACATAAAATGTGACTAGGTGAGAAAAAAACCAACTCTTTAGAGTGGTACCTAACATGTGTGGGCCCTCTGAATCAAGAGGACATCCCCCCACCCCCACCACCAACCCTGTTGTCTCTCCCCCCAAAACATGTCATGATAGGCTGCCTGTCACAAAGGGACACTTTGGTTCCAATGGTGACCTTTCATGGTAGGTACCAGTGTAAAATAAGACTGCTTTAGCTACACTTACACATGGTCTTGTCAGCTGGTACAAATCTGATTTCTGAGATATTGGCCTCGCTGTCTTCATCATCGTCCTCCTGCTCATCGGGGGCTGGCTCTGTATCTGAAATCAGTGTCACGACTACACAGTGATTGGAAACAAAGCAGCATCGTAATTATGAAAGAGTGTAACAGAAGTGTTTGCAAAAACAGGGGGAACAACTGCTGCTTCTCATCTGCTTTTAATGGCAAAGACAATTGTGCTGCTGTTTCTCATCTGCTTTTAATGGCAAAGACAATTGTGCTCCCACGACCCACATCATCTGGACTGTCCAGTTTAAATAACAACATTGTTTATTTCTTTGTTTACAAAGATAATCCTTCAGAGGTTGGTGGATGGGAGGTCCTATGGTGTTTGTTTACAAAGATAATCCTTCAGAGGTTGGTCGATGGGAGGTCCTATGGTGTTTGTTTACAAGATAATCCTTCAGAGGTTGGTGGATGGGAGGTCCTATGGTGTTTGAAGATAACATGAAGTTTCAATACAAAAAATTCCAATAGTTTCAGAGATAGATAATTTTGTGAGGCTCTGGGTCGTCCACGACTCAGGAAGCACTGTGAAGGTTAATACAGTGTTCTAGATGGACGAACGTGTAGCAAAGACCTGTACATGTACGTGTAGATATTGCGTCACCCGTGACTCACTTTTTTCCCCAATGTTCCAAATGCATACGTTGTTTTGCTCCCACCAAGACTGCAGATCTTGGCAAACGCTTGACGTAAAAACTAGATTTGATGACGTTACCCGTACACGTTCGCGTTGTGAAAAGTGACACATCTAGATCTTGCTGGTAACAGTGATGTTCCTAGGACTGGAGGGCAACAGGACAAAATGTCCTGAATCAAAAAAACTAATAGGACATCATGTCCTGACTACAAAAAAACAATAGGACATTCAGATCAAGCGAACCAATCATGGCACCTAACCTTTTTAGATGACTGAGAATATATGAATAAAGGCAAATAAAAACTGAACAGTTCCAAATTTATTTTAATATTTTAAATGCAACAGTGTTCAGTAGGGTTACTTTCACACACACAGACACATGCTTCAGAATGTCATAAGTGATCTTTCACACACACTGACACACACACACACACACACACAATGCTTCAGAATTAATGTCACAAGTGACAAGTGATCTTTCACACACTTCAGAATGTCACACGTGATCAGTTTCAGTGAGCTTGAACAGCTTTCTATCCTTCTTTAACTTCCATCTCCGACGGGGCCGAAGGCCCTGCAACTTGACTGTCCGTGTCCTTTTTTTTTAACAAAGCCACTCAAAAGTGTCTGCCCTTTTCCCACACAAACCTTTTTCTTCGGCGGCATCTTTGCAGAAATGTGGCGGCGGAAGTAAAGTGTCGCTGTCAAAAGTAGCAAGAGTTGTGGCTCTTGTAATATTGTTCGGTCGAGAGTTGCGTCCCTTTTGTTATTGTTCGACCGAGAGTGAAAATTGAAGTTTAAGTAGGCCCCGATTCGAACTCGTTTTAACGGGGTTTGATACTTCAGTTTGTACAGATTCTTCTTGCAGTGACCGCTCTAGACGTAATACTATCGGACAATGACCGCTGACTTCGCGATCGGATCGGACATTTGACGGGACAGAGGTGTTTGCAATCGGTCATTTTACAACCTAAATCGGTCTATGACCGACGCCTCAGAACATCACTGTAGTAATCAACACAAAACAAGTGTTACGTGTGGTGTTAGTGGTGTTACGTGTGGTGTTAGTGGTGTTACGTGTGGTGTTAGTGGTGTTACGTGTGGTGTTAGTGGTGTTACGTGTGGTGTTAGTGGTGTTACGTGTGGTGTTAGTGGTGTTACGTGTGGTGTTAGTGGTGTTACGTGTGGTGTTAGTGGTGTTACGTGTGGTGTTAGTGGTGTTACGTGTGGTGTTAGTGGTGTTACCTGGCAATTTGCCATCCAGCATGAGGTAGAGACACTCATGGGGGTAGGAGCTCAGGTCGCGGGAGATGGCATGACAGCTGATACCAGGGTACTGCAGGGAGAACCCTAGTCCGTCGCTCTCCTTCTGCCAAGCAACACAGCTGCACATGTAGAATATCAAAACTGTACGTTATCCTGAATCTTTGATAACAAAGATGGTAGGTTACTAAGTAACAGCAAAAATATATGTAGGTTACGTTGAACTTTAGCGTTGTAAAGTCAGGGACGTTTTTCTTCAATCTAAGCCTCTGATTTGTCAGAATTAATTCATCTTATTAGCATTAAAACAAAAAGTCATTTCAGTTACCTTTGAATTTACGAAATGAACTGTACAAATGCGTTTTATTTACATGGGCTTTAGAAGGGAAAAATCAGCGCAACCAGGAAGGGAGACAAATATATGGCAATCTTATGGTTGCGATTTCCCCAAAGGGAGACAAATATATGGCAATCTTATGGTTGCGATTTCCCCAAAGGGAGACAAATATATGGCAATCTTATGGTTGCGATTTCCCCAAAGGGAGACAACCGTGCCAGCTATTTTCCTTGATCAAATGAATTAATTTCACTTAATTTTGGGGCTCAGGTCAATTAATTTCACAAGAAATGTCTTTGCTTTAAAATAATTCAATTAATTAAGTGACTTGTAACAAAAATAAGTCACTGGATTGAGAGCTCTGAATTTACAACGCAAAAGTTCAACATTACCTGTATGTGCCTGAATGTAGACTTATGTATACATGTATACATGTATGTATGTAGGTAGTCTTCTTCTTCTTCTTCGTTCATGGGCTGACTCCCACGTTCACTAATGATTTTAGCACGAGTGGATTTCTACATGTATGACCGTTTTTAGCCCGCCATTCAGGCAGGATATATGCCGATTTCAGGGGAGGCATGCTGGGTATTTTCGTGTTCTATAACCCACCAAACTCTGACATGGAGTACAGGATCTTTTCCCTGCGCACTTGGTCTTGTGCACACGAAGGGGGTTAAGTCACTAGCAGGTCTGCACATAAGTTGACCTGGGAGATCGGAAAAAAATTCCACTCTTAACCCACCAGGCGGCAGCGACCTCCCAATTAGGAGGCCGACGTCTTACCACCACGCCACTGCGCCCGTCGTGTATATATAGGTAGTGAACCCACCCATAATCCCCCTCCTCCACCCCCCCCTCCCCAACAGACACGCGCGTAGGTTTTATTTCTTTGTTGTTGAGGTTATTGAGGCACACACACGCGTCTAGACAGACATTCTGACTTGGCATGAACACACATTCACTATATAACAGTTTTACACATATGCATGTGCACAAACACAATCGCACACCACTGCTCTGTGGTTTAAACTGACGATAGCAAACCTTTCAGAGATGATCAACGTTCCATTGCCAAAATCTTTTCCGTCGATTTCGACCGTTGTGTTCACTTGTTCGTGACGGATTCCGTCTGTCGGCGGAGGGAAATTCGTGAGCAGAACCATTTTTGCTGCAAAGGGCTGTCAGTTCATACAAATTACAAACTTTACAGCGATTGTTGTTCAGATGTGAAAGCGTCTCAACCACGTTTGGGAAATGTAAACGACCGGAAACGCTGAAAAGTGCGCGTACAACCATTTTGCACATAAATCTAACGTCAACGACAAAAAAGAACAACTACAAATGTGTACATAGATATCATTCAGAAATGAAAACAAAATTTCATAAGCAAAATATACATATCACCTTTAATGAGACAAACAGACAATATGGCCCTAAAACGTAAATTATTATAATATGACGTCACCAATTGATGTGTAGTTTAGGATTTTCCGTGTTTTTCCTTTGACCAATCAAAATATTTCTAGTGCTGAAAGCGGAAGTTTGTTTCCAATTACCTCGCTTGAAGATCATCCGAAGACCGACCTTTCTTGTGTCACGTCAGAAATTCTTTCTTTCCATTGTTTTTTTCATCGCCTTGCTTGCTTTCAGGCAATTGAATTATCGCATGGAAACGGATTTCAAAAGGAAGCGTACGTATCTGCAACGCTTTAATCACAAACGTTTTTTGTTTTGTTTTTTGGACGAAAAGAAAAATGAAAAAATTATAGAGTTCATTATGAAATGTGCGAGAGCAGACGAACTCCTGAAGCTTGACGTGTTCCAGTCACAGCAGCGTCTTGTGGAACAAGGGACATTTTCCAGTGATTTTAAAGGTTTGTAACTATGATTGTGACCGATCGTGTGTGTGAATTAGACATGGACATAGAATTCAGTGCTTTATTATTTTTGAAAATTTGTTGTTGTTATTAATTATTATCAATATTATGATTATTATTTCATGAAAACACTCCTCCCTGTCTATTTCTTTCTCTGTAACTGGGCGTAAACACACACAGACACACACACAGACACACACACAGACACAGACACATGTACGTAGCTCTCAGTCCCATGACTTACAGGAAGAAACTGCTTAGCCTAGATGGCATTTATCAATGGCAAAAGCTATAAGCAATCCGAGTGTATACAGGATCGATGAGTCTGTATACACTCCGACAATGAAAAGCTCTGTTTCAAATCTGTAGCCAATGTAATGCCCCCTAACAAGTCATAGCCAATGAAAAATTAGTCTGACGTATGGACTTCTGCTGTCTCTTTTTCGGAGTGTCAAGGGTTGGCAAATAATGTACGTTCACACAGTATACAACTGTTTCTAGGTCGATACACACTCCAAGTGTGTTCCAAACTCCGACAATAAACTGCCGTGAAGCATCAGTTTTGTGTGTGTGTGTTTGTTTTTGTCTGTGTTTGTTCCAAGCGTGCTTTGATACCATGAATCGAAAGTGAAGCGTACCTTCGCAAAATGGTGTTGAATGACGCTCTGAGTGTTGATGCGGTTCAGTGTCTGGTCTTTTAAGTACACCCCAAAAATGTAATGTTACAGCAAAGGCCGTGCAGCATCAGATTGTTTTCGTTTCTTTGTACTCTTATAGTTATAATCAACTGCTCTGCCTTCCTATCACAAAGTGGTGTCGAATGGCAAATT
The DNA here is from genome assembly GCF_037325665.1 of Littorina saxatilis. Classification (NCBI taxonomy): domain Eukaryota; kingdom Metazoa; phylum Mollusca; class Gastropoda; order Littorinimorpha; family Littorinidae; genus Littorina; species Littorina saxatilis. The sequence continues at coordinate 2,447,792 of NC_090257.1, read as the reverse complement.
CGCTTCGCGACCGGAAGTTAATGCCGGAGTGTATACAAAATTCTGACCCCTGTATACACTCCGAGTGCGTATAGCCAGTGCGTTTATTAATTAAGCAATAGCCTCATATGAAGCAGACCTGTTTACCCTTACGATTTTGGCGTAATTCATTACGATTTTCTGCAAAAAATATGCCATTCTGCTATCCGTGTCAAGACTACGATTTTCATAATAAAAAAATGTAATAAAATAAAAAATAAATTATTTTTTATTTTTTATTAATTCACATGTTTGGCATTGTTTTGTTCAATGGCAAAATGGGGTGAAAAAGCACAGGACTGACCAGAGATCATGTCTGTCTGATGAGACGCTGGAGAGCCTTCTAGTGGTGAAGTCTCGCCCTCACTCATTCGGCAAGCGCAAGTACAGTAGAGAAGCACTTGACACACTGAAAAAGGCCTACTACGAGCAAAAGAAAAAGAATCAGTGATGCATGTGCTTTTGATGTGATCTTCTTTGAAATTATGATGACTACAAAAACTGACTGATGTGTTTTGTTTGTGAATGATGGATATGTGCATGATTGCGTTTCGCAGACACAGTTGTCATGTGCGTTGTAATTGGCGACGAATGCTGGATGATTACTATTTTTGTGCCAGGATTACTATTTTTGGGGCTGAGCATTACTCCATAACACTTATGGTGGTAAACAGGTCTGTATGAAGTCATACAGTGACGGCGCTAGTATTTTTTCAAACCGGTATGCAAACTTTTATGCTGCGAACAGTCCAGACACAAACGGTGGGCTGGTCATTGGAATCAGTAAGAGTCCAACTCAGAGTACTGGTTTTGTTGTTTTACCAGCGAAAAAAACACCGGTAGTTCAAATATCAACCGGTAGGTGATACCGGCAGCCATTTTTGTTCCGGTATGTTCCCATTTCAACCGGTAAAATAAACGCCAATACTGGTCATATTATGTTTAATTTCACAATACCCTTTTGTATTGGACTGTATGTGTTAATTCTGCCTTAAATAGCTCATCCTAAACATAGCCACCCAAGTGAATCCAAACAGCTGACATAAATTGCTATCAAACAATGAGGCAGTGATGTCAGTAGCGATTCCCATGGTAAGGCTAGTTGAGAAGGTCATGCATACAGTAGAACCACCTTTTAGGGCGGGGATGTAGCTCAGTCGGTAGCGCGCTGGATTTGTATCCAGTTGGCCGCTGTCAGCGTGAGTTCGTCCCCACGTTCGGCGAGAGATTTATTTCTCAGAGTCAACTTTGTGTGCAGACTCTCCTCGGTGTCCGAACACCCCCGTGTGTACACGCAAGCACAAGACCAAGTGCGCACGAAAAAGATCCTGTAATCCATGTCAGAGTTCGGTGGGTTATAGAAACACGAAAATACCCAGCATGCTTCCTCTGAAAACGGCGTATGGCTGCCTTCTTCTTCTTCAGCGTTCGACGATGGCTGTGTCTAGATTCTTTGGCCCGTGATGTTGACGAAGTGTGCTGTCATTTCCAGGTCCTGAGTGCTGCCCCATAGCTTGGTGTGCAGCGATGTCCCTGTGGGCCAGACATGTTTCCTCTCACTGCAGTGGAGTTGGCAGGTCTGCAGGAAGTGGTCCGGTGTCTGGTCCGCCTTTCCACAATGGCACAGGGCCGACTGTCTGATGCCGATCCTTTTTAGGTGGCTGTTTAGTCCACAGTGGCCTGTCCGGAGGCGGAAGACAATGGTCTGCTCGTGACGAGTGAGCTGATGGAGGGCATCTTCGTGTGGATTATATCCATTGTTTTTCTTTTTGAAGGTGGATTTTTGCCTGTTTCGGATTAGGGTCCTGGCTTCACTGTAAGTGAGATTAGAGGGTTGCTGCTCAGTTTTGCTGCCCTCCTTTGCCAGCCGATCCGCCACTTCGTTGCCCACAATCCCCGTGTGTGCAGGGATCCACTGCAGGACAACCGCTGTGGTTTGGGCCAGTGTGTTGATGTTTTGCATCAGGTGTTCCATGGTCGAGTCTGGATTGCCCGAACACAAGGCCTGGAGTGCTGACAAAGAGTCTGAAAGAAAGACAGCTTTCTTGGGACGGGTTTCCCACTGCAGGACTGTCTCTGTGGCTTTGTGGAGTGCCAGAACTTCAGCCTTGTAGTTGGAGCACAATCTCCCTCCGGATGCTGAGACCGAGACTGGGGGCAGGCCTGGTTTCTTGATGAATACGCCACATCCTCCGTTTCTTGTGGCGTCTTCAGCTGATCCGTCGGTAAAGATGTGTGTCCATCTAGCTGCAGGGTAGCGCTTGTCGATCTCTTCCATTGTCAGAGCTTTCAGCACAGCGTCACTCTGGTCTCCCTTCACAGTAATGCCAGGGATGGTGGTTCTGACTTCAGCTTTAAGGGTTTTTGGGGGCCAGTTGGTTGGATCAAGGTATGGCTGCCTGAATGGCGGGGTAAAAACCGGTTATACACGTAAAATTCCACTCGTGCAAAAATACATGAGTGTACGTGGGAGTTTCAGCCTACGAACGCAGAAGAAGAAGAAGAAGAAGAGGAACCACCTTTTGAGACCTACACAAATCAGAGAAAATCAGGTTTTAATTTAAAAAGAAGGGAGTCTTAAATGGAGGAACATTTATATTTTGAACGGAGGACGCGTCTTAAAACAGGAGGTATTAAAAGGGGGAGGGGGTTCTTGCGGGGCCCTGGTAGCTCAGTTGGTAGAGCACTGGACTTGTGATGGGAAGGTCGCAGGTTCGAATTCGGGCCGGGACGAACACGGGTCAACTTTATGTGCAGACCCAGAGACGGAAGCTGTGTCCCACCCCCGTGTCAGCACAAGGGCTCGTGAAAGACCTCGGTCATTCTGCCATAAGTGCAGATGGCTGATGCCACCTAAACACGCATACACTTGTGTATCTCGTCAAAAGCCATGAGGGCGTAAAACTCGAATCTTATTACCCATATCTTGTCCTTAAGAGGCGAAATATTTAGCCTGTAGGACATAAAGCATTCTCTCTTTCAAGGGGGTTCTACTGTAATGCTCTCATGTCTTATCTAAATTGCCTCATTGTCTTCCTTATTTAGTGTGGACTTTAGTCTCAATGCTTGAACAAATATATATATTATACAACTGTCTCATTAATTCCTCTGATGACATGTTTATTGATTTTTTTAATTGATATTTTTCCACACACTTTATAGCTGTGTTATGGTTGAAAAGAATTTTTTTGTATCAGTTTCAAAACCTTACTTGAATAATAAGTGGTTCAGAATGACATGTTGTAGAAGAATATAATTATTGTCAGTGTCAGGTTGCAAACAAGTTTTAATTGTTTTGATTATTCGAATATCTTAACTACTTCCTGAAGCAGAAGTAGTTCTCATGAATTGACACTTAGCATGTTGTACCATAACTGCTTGTGTCTAAATTGTGCACTCACACTCAGTGACGCCACATATGCATCTGTGCAGTAGTGAGAGAAATGTTCGATAAGGACTTATAAGGGATTTAGTTACATGTAGGTTAGGCCAACAACAAAAAATAGTCTGTTTACGGTATCCCGACCGACCCTATTTTTTTCGCACGACCCTGGACTTTTTTTGGGGGCATTTGGGGAAAAAAAAAATCTTGTGTTTTTTGGCAAAATAACTTAAACATATGTTTTTTGGTGGAAAAAAACACAAAAATTCCCGACCTACCGACCCTATTTTTTTTGCCTATGTTACCGTAAACAGACTAATATTTTTTGTTGGCCTTACTTTGTCCTACACGTATTCCTTGATATTTTTTTCCATTGTGTATCAATGCAGCATCCTCTGTAAGGCCATTTTTGGGTTTGTTGGATTGGGGTTTCAATATTTAAACATGATTAAAAAAACAGGTTGGTCAGGATTTAATTTTTTTTTTTTTTTTCTAAAGATTTATCATTATTAATTTTTCCTTCATAGTTATGGAGCGCCAAATGTTCCCTTGTCTGTGAACCTTCAATTTTTTTCTGATTGGTGAAAAATGTGTTAGGGTTGGCAGAACAAAATAGGGCCGGTCGGGTTGCCATAATACACTTTTTGTGTCTGTCTGATGTAATGGCTGACATGACCATCAGGGTAAACCTCAGAGGAAAGGACACCTGTTGTAGGCCTTACAAAAAAAGTTGTATGATTCTGGTAACATGGCTACAAAAAATAGGGTAGGTAGGTAGGGATTTTTTTTGTTTTTTTGTTTTTTGGTCAGGGTAGAAAATAAAGTTCTATACAGTGACGCAAAGAGACTGGACTTACTATACAAAGAGAAAGACAACACATTACAAAACAAATGAGACAAAAGGGATGCGGGGTTATCCCCCTTGTCGTCTGCCGTCTGTTACTTTCGTTTTGACGCTTTTTTCTTTCTTTTTTTTTACAAATGCAATTAAAAAAAGTCTAGGGTCGGCGAGAAAAAACTAAGTAGGGTCGGGTGACCAGAAACATACAACTTTTTTTTTTTGGCCTTACATTACTTTGTTATTTAACCAAAGCCTGAGTGTCGTCAAACAGCTGGCGCCTTTAGTTGAGGGACACTTTTATCTTTAGCTAAATATTGCAAGGGGATCTTTCATGACACATCCATAACTAAGTGGCTAAATGTATTTTTTGTATGACTGAATCCAGTTTTCCTGGTGTATGTTCAACTTCAAGTGGTGACACTCTTTGTAGCAGCTTGCTTCTTGATATAATGGAACTTGAAAGAAATGTGACGCATGAGTATCACAATTGTATGCAAGTGATCACTAGATCGGAAGTTTACTACTATGTAAAATGTAATTCAGCTCAGTCAACTCAGTATGGTGAATATTTTTCTCTGAGTATTTCTTGACAAGGTGCATCATACCCCTGAAGTGTGGAACAGTGGAACTCCCTTTTTAAGACCGACCCCCCCCCCCCCCCCCTCCAATAAGGATTCTCTCCCTTTTAAGACCCTATTTTCTCAGACTTTTTGTTTCTTCTTCTTCTTCTGCGTTCATGGGCTGAAACTCCCACGTACACTCGTGTTTTTTGCACGAGTGGAATTTTACGTGTATGACCGTTTTTTACCCCGCCATTTAGGCAGCCATACGCCGTTTTCGGAGGAAGCATGCTGGGTATATTCGTGTTTCTATAACCCACCGAACTCTGACATGGATTACAGGATCTTTTTCGTGCGCACTTGGTCTTGTGCTTGCGTGTACACACGGGGGGGTGTTCGGACACCGAGGAGAGTCTGCACACAAAGTTGACTCTGAGAAATAAATCTCTCGCCGAACGTGGGGACGAACTCACGCTGACAGCGGCCAACTGGATAGAAATCCAGCGCGCTACCGACTGAGCTACATCCCCGCCCCAGAGACTTTTTGTTCATAACCTCTGTAATTTGACCCCTATTTAAAGTCTCTTGCGTTGTAAGACCTAATTTTTCAGATTTTGGGTGGTCTTAAAGGGGGCTTCCACTGTACGCTGCTATGCCTGGAATAAAAGGACACCTTGGGGCATGCCAAATGTGTCCCTACATTGCAGGTGGCCTTATATTTTGGTCAAGTATTTTAGTGGTAGTGGGACAACAAAAAGTGGTAGTGGGACAACAAAAAGTGGTCTGGGTGGCCGAGTGGTAAACGCACTTGCCTCGGAAGCGAGAGGTTGCGAGTTCGACCCTGGGTCAGGGCGTTAGCAATTTTCTCCCCCCTTTCCTAACCTAGGTGGTGGGTTCAAGTGCTAGTCTTTCGGATGAGACGAAAAACCGAGGTCCCTTCGTGTGCACTACATTGGGGTGTGCACGTTAAAGATCCCACGATTGACTAAAGGGTCTTTCCTGGCAAAATTGTATAGGCATAGATAAAAATGTCCACCAAATACCCGTGTGACTTGGAATAAAGGCCGTGAAAGGTGAATGCTCGCCCTAATAGGCTTGAGGTTTGCTGGCCGATGTGAATGCGTGATATATTGTGTAAAAAATTCCATCTCACACGGCAGAAATTAATATGTAAAGCGCATTGAGCATATATATGATTATGCGCTATAGCAAATGTCCATTATTATTATTATTAAAAAGTGTCCTTTATTAGGATGTGTCCTCTCATCGGAGGGGGCCTTACATTGCAGGTACCACTGAGTAGCATGCGGTCATTCAAAAGATGATGACAAAGACAGCAGTTCTGATCATTCAAATACTGAAGGTCCGGAGTCAAAATGTAAGAGTTCCAGACATTGCAGACAGACAGATCGACACACACACATGTTATTGTCAGCCTGTTTTCCAATCATCCGTTGCATTCATGCAGTTAATTGCTGATACATCTGCTGCATTCAGTTGATTGCTGATAGATCTGCTGCATTCAGTTAATTGCTGATACATCTGCTGCATTCAGTTCATTGCTGATAGATCTGCTGCAACAGAAATGACATGATTAGGAGAGCGCAAAGCCAACAGGGAAAGGTTGTTAAGCTGGGAAGGAAAGTGATGGCGACTTATTGATTTGTATTGGGAGTGCGAGTGTAGCTGTTAATAACAGGCTTTCACTTCACTTGATACTCATGCAGATCAGGTGGCAGCTGCCAGCACTACCATTTTCATTATGGAATGGAATGCATTTTTCAGGGAACAAGGAAATAAGCTTGACAGTTATGCAGGTACCAAAGAATGTTTCTGTATTGAATGTGCACTGTACACATGTGCTGAAGTGGGCGTGTACACACACAGATCGACAAGCCGACATCATACATACCTCTCTATCTCTTTCTCTCTCTCTCTCTCTTCACCCCCTCTCTTTCTTTCTCTCTCTTTCTTTCTTTCTCTCTCTCTCTCCCTCTCTTTCTTTCTTTCTTTCTCTCTCTCTCTGAGTCTCTCTCTCTCTCTCTCTCTCTCTCTCTCTCTCTCTCTCTCTCTCTCTCTCTGTGTCTGTCTCTCTCTAATGTCACAGTCAGACAAACAGGCAGACGGATGAATGAATTTCTGACAGACGGACATACATGATACAGAGGATGACTGACAGAGAGGCAGACACTGAGACAGACACACATAACACAAATGTATACATTGATGTAAACACATCCATACCCACACATACACATATTGTCTAACAGATTCCCTGATAAGTACCTTCCTGAAGAGATTCTGTCATAAGTAGACCGACAGGCAGGTAGTCTGAGTCTGAGATAGCGATCTCCTATGTATTAATTTCTTTCGATCTATCTTTCTCTCTCTCACACATATATACATGTATATATATCAAAGTACTCTTCCGATGAATACAGAAACTTGGCAGACAGTTGATGCACACATTTGTATGTATGTTACTTTTTTGGCAAATGCCTTATTTGTGCGTGGGTATTTAGTGTTTGTTATACACAGAGTGAAAAGAAAGGTCAGGGAGGGAGGAGGAGCAGAAGGTGGTGCTTTAACGAAGGATTATTCTTATTAGATCAGTGAGTGAAAAAGTGTAACAGGAAGGTAGACTAACATTTGCTGTCACACTTTTATTCAGTCAACAAGAAGCAGGGGAATTGTTTGGTCATTGTTCAGTGTCATATGACTTTTGACATTAAAAAAAGAATTGTTTGCAAGTAGATTGATGAGTGTCATTTCCTGCAGCAGTATGGTAACTGAAGTTGATCATTTCCTCACAAGAGTATCTTCCTTCTAGGTGTTAAAGTTCAAACAGTGCATTGTCATCATTCTTTTAACTGAGTTAAAAGAAAAATGATTAATTTGCACACATGTGTTCACTGGGAAAGTCCTTTGCTCTTGCCAAATAAGGAGTTGAACATTTGGCCCCTTCGTGTGTACATGCATTGCATTGCAAGCACAAGTGTGCACGGAAAAGATCCTGTAATCCATGTCAGAGTCTCCCGCAGTGGGGCACTGCGGTTATGAAATTAAAGGCCCCTCCTGTTTTTGGAATCGCAGGAGCTTTCTAGTTTGCTGTTAGGTAGATTTTTGGTTCCTCTTTCCTGTCATGCTCTCTTTTTCTTCATGAATTCTTTTCTTTTTTCTGCCTTCTTGCTCATTCACCTGTATTTTTTCCAAAAATCTCTTCTCTTGCCGCTTGTCTCGCGATTCATGAAGAAAAGTATATAGCCCCCCTTAGGTGACTGATGATGATGTGATGGGTCCTGATGATTTGTGATTTATTCGAGGAAAGTATGCATCGACCACAAAAAAAAAAATTTGAAATCAAGAAAAAGATTGTGTCAGTGCTGTTGTTGAATTAGTTCATGTGAATGTAGATAAAAATAGAAAGACTTGCTGAATCGGTGTAATGTGATATGTGTGCCTTTAAATGTCAGTTCTGCCACAAGTGTTTTTTCCTGTCTGTCCTTATGTAGGGTCATATTTTAAGCAACGTGATCGCTTTAAAAAAACAAAATCAATGGTAGCATTTTGTTGACAGATGTATTTGTTCGGGTGGCTTTGTTTGAGAAGTAATTGATTTTTGTTGGGTTCCTGTTTACGAATAGGATTAGGACGTGCGTGCACAACACTAAATAGCTGTGTGTGTATTGCATTTCACTTAGTCTTCACAGTCAGGATAAATAAAAAGAGACATTTTTCATGTCGTTTATGGTAGAAATCCAAAGCAGAGAGACAGCTATCTACGAATACATGTATTTCTTTTGGTCTATCTACGAATACATGTATATTTTTTTTTGTCTATCTACGAATACATGTATTTCTTTTGGTCTATCTACAAATACATGTATTTCTTTTGGTCTATCTACAAATACATGTATTACTTTTGGTCTATCTACGAATACATGTATTTCTTTTGGACTATCTACGAATACATGTATTACTTTTGGTCTATCTACGAATACAAGTATTTCTTTTGGTCTATCTACGAATACATGTATTTCTTTTGGTCTATCTACGAATACAAGTATTTCTTTTGGTCTATCTATGAATACATGTATTTCTTTTGGACTATCTACGAATACATGTATTACTTTTGTTCTATCTATGAATACAAGTATTTCTTTTGGTCTATCTACGAATACATGTATTTCTTTTGGTCTATCTACGAATACATGTATTTCTTTTGGTCTATCTACGAATACATGTATTTCTTTTGGTCTATCTACGAATACATGTATTTCTTTTGGTCTATCTACGATTACATGTATTTCTTTTGGTCTATGTACAAATACATGTATTACTTTTGGTCTATCTACGAATACATGTATTTCTTTTGGTCTATCTACGAATACATGTATTTCTTTTGGTCTATCTACGAATACATGTATTTCTTTTGGTCTATCTACGAATACATGTATTTCTTTTGGTCTATCTACGAATACATGTATTTCTTTTGGTCTATCTACGAATACATGTATTACTTTTGGTCTAACTACGAATACATGTATTTCTTTTGGACTATCTACGAATACATGTATTAATTACTTTTGGTCTATCTACGAATACAGTATTTCTTTTGGTCTATCTACGAATACATGTATTTCTTTTGGTCTATCTACGAATACATGTATTTCTTTTGGTCTATCTACGAATACATGTATTTCTTTTGGTCTATCTACGAATACATGTATTTCTTTTGGTCTATCTACGATTACATGTATTTCTTTTGGTCTATCTACCAATACATGTATTACTTTTGGTCTATCTACGAATACATGTATTTCTTTTGGTCTATCTACGAATACTCCCGCAGTGGGGCACTGCGGTTATGAAATTAAAGGCCCCTCCTGTTTTTGGAACCGCAGGAGCTTTCTAGTTTGCTGTTAGGTAGATTTTTGGTTCCTCTTTCCTGTCATGCTCTCTTTTTCTTCATGAATTCTTTTCTTTTTTCTGCCTTCTTGCTCATTCACCTGTATTTTTTCCAAAAATCTCTTCTCTTGCCGCTTGTCTCGCGATTCATGTATATTTTAATCTGTTAGTGTTCTGATGTAAGTCCAGCAGTAGATAGGTTAAGCCTATTTTAACATACTGGAAACTGGTAATCTTCCAGTAGGTATTAATTTAGTTTTACTAAAGCCTGCTGGGACACAAGTAATGGGTTAGTGCATTTGTAAACAGGAATCGCTTGACAAGTGGCCCCCTTCATCCCCCCCTTCCTCGTCCTGATATGGCTCTGCGTAGTCGGCTGGACGTTAAGCAACAAATAAACAAACAAACAAATCTACGAATACATGTATTTCTTTTGGTCTATCTACGAATACATGTATTTCTTTTGGTCTATCTACGAATACATGTATTTCTTTTGGTCTATCTACGAATACATGTATTTCTTTTGGTCTATCTACGAATACATGTATTTCTTTTGGTCTATCTACGAATACATGTATTTCTTTTGGTCTAAATTTGTTTAAAACAAATTCTGTTCCATATGGTGATTTAGCATCTTTGGAGTTTTTGTTGTCTGGAATATTTTTACACCTATCTGAAAGGGATATTGTGGGGAGGGGGGGGGGCAGTAGGCTGAGGTATCTGTATCTTTATTCATTGTTGTGTGTCCAGGGTTTACTCTGATTTAAAGACCGCAATGGTATAGTTGGTGGATTCCTTTTAAAACATCCACACATCTTAGAAAATCAGCTAGGTCATAAGCAGGAAGGGCAAGGGTAAAGTCTTAAGTTGGTGTTGGTGAGATATGTGTGTGTGTGTGTGTGTGTGTGTGTGTGTGTGTGTGTGTGTGTATGTGTGTGTGTATGTGTGTGTGTGTACTTTCTAAGGGGGTTCCGCTGTATCAGTGACGGGCAACCCAGGGGCTTGAGCAAGTGTAAGCGCACCATCCTGACCTCAGGTCAAAATGAGTTCGGCTCATTCTATCCCTGACAGGATGCCTTGGTTTTCCTTGTCTGGCGAGGACATCAATTTTTGTTGTTGTACATATTTAGATCTTTTTGTAATGTGTTATGGATATAAGCAGATTCGCGATCGTCGATAATGATTTTTCATGGTGTTGTGTAATTTTTAAATTACAAAGGAATTGATATGTAAGACAGTTTCAAGCGAGCTATTTTTCGCGGCTGTATTTACTGTGCAAACAACTCTGGCAAAAGTGTCACGTGATAATCACAGTTTAGTTTCGGCGCTCGCTGGAGCAGACGATTTTTTCTGACAGTGATGCAACCATATATTACGGTCTCCTTCCGGCAGCAGTCCCAAAATTTCGACTTGTTTTGACCTTAGAACGATGTCTTTATCATAACTGTGAAGAACAGAACGGAGATCACTATCGAAGTCGGCCAATCTGCAATCATTTTCGTCTCGCGAACACTGCTCGTGAACAACATATGGGAAATAACTCTGTATTCTTGTTTTGATAGATTCGCGTAGGACTTTAGCGTACGTCCGGTCAGCGTCCGGTCAGAGAGATAACTGGCGATAGCCGTGGAGCAATGATGATCAGAATGTGAGCGCACCTGGACACCCCCAGAAAGAGTCAGCACAGAAACAGAGTACATTATTATATCCCCTTGCCAAAACCAGGAGGTCCATGCCAAAAGCCAGAGACAAGCAGGCGAGATTCACTAAACCTAATCATCCCATGGCAGGACCCCAGCCCCACTCATGCTGGATCTTGGCAGAAAATGGCCATTATTATCGGATAAAGGGATCATCCTCTGAAAAGAAGAGCATTTTGTCAGGACTTGTACCTGTCTACCAAGTCTACCTGTACGTTTCTTGTTCTGTTTTTGTCTCTGTCTTCTCTTCTGTCTGTCCATCTGGTCTTTCTCCATCTGTGTCTGAATAATGCCTTAAATGTCCGTTAAAAGTGTCGTGCAGAATATCCGATTTGTCTTTTGGGGGACTTGTACTTTTCCGCTTGTAGCTGTCAGTTTCTGGCTCTGTTTTTCTTTGGGTCTTCATCTCAGTTAACATCTCTTATTTTCCTTCTTCGGTTTTATACAAACTGACGTTGCGAGGAATTGAAACCTTCAAGGAACTTGCCAAACCAGCAAGGTGTTTGAAGTCACCCCTGGAATTACCGAGTTGGAACAATATCACAGTAAAGCCAAAACACTTTTTACCCCACCTATGTTGACCAAGTTTTTTTTTGCTGCAGGTCACTCAGACTTGTAGTAACTGTGTGGTAACTGTGTATCAACATGCTGGAATGCAGGCATTAGATCGACGTTGGAGCGTGTTTGAGTGAACGGAGGCATGTACGTTTTGATTCAGACACATTGATTACCAGTAAGCTTTGTAAGGTTATGAACATGGTGACTGGAGAGGGGATGACCGACAGACAAACCAAGCAACCAAGTCAGTCTGTCATGGTGATGCATCAATGGACCTTCTTCTTCTTCTTGTGCGTTCGATAGTAACGGGTCTATATCTGTTGCCCCGTGATGTTCCCTAAGTGGGCTGTCAGTTTGAAGACCTTGGTGCTGCCCCACAGCTTGGTATCCATCGTTGTGGACCAAATTCGATCACAAGAAAGGAGGATAGGTGAGTTCAAAGTTATAAGAAGAAATTAGTGGATGGAGGAACGGACCAGGGTCAAAGGGAATGGGTGTCCAATTATTGGTGGGTTTTTTTTTTGTTTTTTTTTCGAATGCCAGTAGAGAGAAACAGTTCCATGCTACTGGCTCAATTAGGTGTACAGTCGAACCTGTCCTAGTGACCACCTCTCGATAACGACCACCTACCCACAGCGACCATCCCAAACTATTCCCTGTTTGTTACTATACAATAATTCACTTTTTCACAGCGACCATCCCAAACTATTCCCACTAGCTGTTGTTACTATACAATAATTCACTTTATCCTACATGCGTGAGAGAGACACCCGTGAGATAATAATCGTTCAAATCACACGGGTGTATATCATGTAAATGAGGTCATGTCAAGCAAGTCTGGCAGGGACCTGTTTTTCCACTGCTTATGATGCCAAAGTCACCGAGACAAACGTCATTATAGAAACACAAATTGCGCTCGCTAATTACCCTCGATGAATCTTTAGAACTAACACGTCACGCCACACTTTCAGAGTGACGTTTCTTTGCTTTGACGTAATAGATTGCACGAGGCTTTAGAAGAGATCGAGGTTCTAAAACAAGCGTCTTCAATTTAGCTGCCTCGAATGCAGGACATTTTCAGTAAAATACACGTAAGTACAGTATGTAAGATAAACAGATTACTACATGGCTTCCTGTTCCGTACCAGATTTACACTCGTTGCTTTTTCAAATAGTGAACAGCTCGCTTTCGCTCGCAGTTCAATATTTAAAAAAACAACTCGTGTAAATCTGGTACGACACAGCAAGCCATGTAGGATTCTCTATTTTACCCACAGCGACCATCCCAAACTATTCCCACTAGCTGTTGTTACTATACAATAATTCACTTTTTCATAGCGACAACCTCTCGATAACGACCACTTTTGGTTGGTCCCTGGGGTGGTCCCTTGGTTGGTCCCTTGGTTGGTCCCTGGGGTGGTCTCTTGGGTGGTCCCTGGGGTGGTCTCTTGGGTGGTCCCTTGGCTGGTCCCTTGGTTGGTCCCTGGGGTGGTCCCTGGGGTGGTCCCGTGGGTGGTCCCTTGGGTGGTCCCATGGGTGGTCCCTTGGGTGGTCCCGTGGGTGGTCCCTTGGGTGGTCCCGTGGGTGGTCCCTTGGGTGGTCCCGTGGGTGGTCTCTTGGGTGGTCCCGTGGGTGGTCCCTTGGGTGGTCCCATGGGTGGTCCCTTGGGTGGTCCCTTGGGTGGTCCCTTGGGTGGTCCCTTGTGTGGTCCCGTGGGTGGTCCCGTGGGTGGTTCCTTGGGTGGTCCCGTGGGTGGTCCCTTGGGTGGTCCCTTGGGTGGTCCCTTGGGTGGTCTCTTGGGTGGTCTCATGGGTGGCCCCGTGGGTGGTCCCTTGGGTGGTCCCTTGCGTGGTCCCTTGCGTGGTCCCTTGCGTGGTCCCTTGGGTGGTCCCATGGGTGGTCCCGTGGGTGGTCCCTTGGGTGGTCCCTTGCGTGGTCCCTTGGGTGGTCCCTTGCATGGTCCCGTGGGTGGTCCCTTGGGTGGTCCCGTGGGTGGTCCCGTGGGTGGTCCCTTGGGTGGTCCCTTGGGTGGTCCCGTGGGTGGTCCCTTGGGTGGTCCCTTGGGTGGTCCCGTGGGTGGTCCCTTGGGTGGTCCCTTGCATGGTCCCGTGGGTGGTCCCTTCGGTGGTCCCGTGGGTGGTCCCGTGGGTGGTCCCTTGGGTGGTCCCTTGGGTGGTCCCGTGGGTGGTCCCTTGGGTGGTCCCGTGGGTGGTCCCGTGGGTGGTCCCTTGGGTGGTCCCTTGGGTGGTCCCGTGGGTGGTCCCTTGGGTGGTCCCTTCGTTGGTCCCGTGGGGGGTCCCTTGGGTGGTCGTTATAGACAGGTTCCACCTACTTTGAATGTGACAATGAATGAAGAAGCACATTGGGTTTTGACACTGAAACTAACACAAGATAGACTCAGCGGTGTGAGCGGGAAAGAAGCACAATGGGTTTTGACACTGAAACTAACGCAAGATAGACTCAGCGGTGTGAGCGGGAAAGAAGCACATTGGGTTTTGACACTGAAACTAACGCAAGATAGACTCAGCGGTGTGAGCGGGAAAGAAGCACAATGGGTTTTGACACTGAAACTAACGCAAGATAGACTCAGCGGTGTGAGCGGGAAAGAAGCACATTGGGTTTTGACACTGAAACTAACGCAAGATAGACTCAGCGGTGTGAGCGGGAAAGAAGCACAATGGGTTTTGACACTGAAACTAACGCAAGATAGACTCAGCGGTGTGAGCGGGAAAGAAGCACATTGGGTTTTGACACTGAAACTAACGCAAGATAGACTCAGCGGTGTGAGCGGGAAAGAAGCACATTGGGTTTTGACACTGAAACTAACGCAAGATAGACTCAGCGGTGTGAGCGGGAAAGAGGCACACTGGGTTTTGACACTGAAACTAACGCAAGATAGACTCAGCGGTGTGAGCGGGAAAGTAAAAGAATGTGACAATAGTTAAATGATAATTTAGAAAGCACGTGTGGAGTACGCCCGGAAGACGCTGAACACTTTTTGTTACATTGTCCAAAATTTAAAGAACATAGAACCATTTTATTCAATAGTCTACCAACGTACGCTCTGGATTGCAAAACACTTTTGTTTGGCAATACTGATTTAACTATATCTTTGAATACGAAAATATTTTCTGCTGTACAAGATTACGTTATGTCAACTGATCGCTTCGGCTGATATTATATTAACAGTGACAGCAATAGATGTAGCAAAGCATTCTCTCTCTCTCTCTCTCTCTCTCTCTCTCTCTCTCTCTCTCTCTCTCTCTCTCTCTCTCTCTCTCAGTCTCTCTCTCTCTCTCAGTCTCTCTCTCTCTCTCTCTCTCTCTCTTTATTTGTATAAAATATTATGAAATATTTTGAAAGAAAAGGGTTGAAGTTATCACTTGTTCGCCATGTCTTGTTATCAGAATGTGTATTGATTATTAGTTTTAGAACGTGTCCATAAGCCGTCTGCTTGTTAACGTTCTTAATGTTGTTACTGTATATAACATGTATACAAGAAATTAATAAAAACACGCTTAAACCAATAGTTAAATGAACAAAAACAGCTTGGCCATGCAGTGTTCACACCCTGTGGGTACTAGTGTACGTACCTGTGGACAGAACAATTCATTTATATTCGGTCAGCCTCAGTCAACGTTCTAGCAGGCATGTTCTACAGTTATTAACTTTAGCAAATAGCTCATCCAGCCAGAACAACACAGCGGGGTGGCATTTAATTTGTTGTAATAAATGTCCTCTATTTTTCTCTCTCTCTCTCTCTGTTGCTTTCTCTCTCTATATATATATATATCTCTCTGTAGATTTCTATATATATCTCTCCAGCTGTACCATCTCGCTACATGCACCAGCGTTCAGCGCGGCAGGTGAACTAGATAACAACAGATGTGATGGGGCAAGATACACCTGAGGGTTATAATGGGGCTTGTTTGTTTACATCGGGAGAGAGCAAAGGCTGACAGAAACTGGCCAGGTCTTGGCAAACAAATCGTAAGGCGAGCGTGCATCTGCTTGTGCATTTGTCTGTCTTTCTCTCTTTTCGGCTTTCATTCTTTTTTTCTTTTTTATTTCTTACTTAAATGTTTTGTTAAGCACACCTACGCTAGTCTTCAGTCGTGATTTTCTGTTTGTTTGCTATGTGTTCGTCGTCTCTTGTTCACCTTCTCTGTCTGCATCTGTCTGTCTGGCTCTCCCTCTCTTTCTCCCCGCCCCCCCCCCCCCCCCTCTTCTCTCTCTCTCTCTCTCTCTCTCTCTCTCTCTCTCTCTCTCTCTCTCTCTCTCTCTCGTGTGTCTGTGTCTGTGTGTCTCTCTGTCTCTCACGACCCCCCCCCCCCCCCTACCAGTTCCATCACTTCAAATTTCTGTGTTCTTCGTCCCTTCTTGTTGACTCCCACCAGCTCTTCTGCCTCTGTTGTGTCCATCTCCTGTTGACTCCCACCTGCTCTTCTGCCTCTGTTGTGTCCATCTCCTGTTGACTCCCACCAGCTCTTCTGCCTCTGTTGTGTCCATCTCCTGTTGACTCCCACCAGCTCTTCTGCCTCTGTTGTGTCCATCTCCTGTTGACTCCCACCAGCTCTTCTGCCTCTGTTGTGTCCATCTCCTGTTGACTCCCACCAGCTCTTCTGCCTCTGTTGTGTCCATCTCCTGTTGACTCCCACCAGCTCTTCTGCCTCTGTTGTGTCCATCTCCTTTTGACTCCCACCAGCTCTTCTGCCTCTGTTGTGTCCATCTCCTGTTGACTCCCACCAGCTCTTCTGCCTCTGTTGTGTCCATCTCCTGTTGACTCCCACCAGCTCTTCTGCCTCTGTTGTGTCCATCTCCTGTTGACTCCCACCAGCTCTTCTGCCTCTGTTGTGTCCATCTCCTGTTCCCTGGAAAGAACACCTTTGTTGCTGACCACTGCCCTTCGTCCACCAAACACAGGTAATTGTCTCCACTCCCCCCCCCCTCAGTCTCTCTCTCTCTCTCTCTCTCTCTCTCTCTCTCTCTCTCTCTCTTGCACGCACGCGTTTGTGAGTGTGGTGTGTGTGTTCGTGTGTGTGTGTACACGGTCTGCATGTCTGTCTGTCTGTATGTGTGTCGCTCCCTCTCTTCCATCTCTCTCCCTCTCTCTCACCCCTTCTCTTCCCTTCTCCCCTCTCTCGTTCCCCTCCCGGCCCTCTCTCAGCTGAGCTTCTTCATTCATGTATGAACCCCCGGGTCCCAGTGTCCAATCTACCAACCGCTACGGGTCGATATTTGGCGCGAGGATTATTTCAGCTGTCGAGTGGCAAGGGGTTTGACACTGAAACTAACGCAAGATAGACTCAGCGGTGTTGAGCCGGAAAGTAAAAGAGTAGGGATGGAGGTTGGGAGTGGAAGAGGGAAACGGAGGAGGAAGGTGTGTGTGTGTGTGTAACTACATTGGACACAAAAGTCGCCTATGGCAATGAAAGCCAGAGAACCGAAGACTGGGTATGAAAACCGCATAACGCGTCCACACCCTCATGCCTCTGGGGGGTTGCATGTGCCTGGATGAGAAAAAGGACGTGTGAAGACATAGAGATCCAACACTGCAAGCTTCCTTCTTGTCTCAAGCTGCTGGGTGCCGGTTACCGCCAAAGATATATACTGTCCATACATAATTATTGTTAAAGGGATAATATCGGTATATTGTTAAAGGTATTATTACCCAATATTGACGGACTGTGTGATGATATCTTCTGCTATGGTCTGTTGAGACAGTGATATCAAAATCGAGACCGGAGGTCGAGATTTTGATATCACTGTCGAAACAGATCAATAGCAGAAGATATCATCACACAGTCAGTCAATGTTAGATATATTGCTAATTCTCTGGACATTTTGTATTTACTGTAAAGAAATTACAAAAGTAGTTGTCTCAGTTTTGGCTGTTCCATATCCCTCCCTCTGATTATTATTTCTTTTTGTTCACTCTTTTCTTGTACTTTTCAGTATTTCAAAATGTCTTTTCTTTCAAAGTCTTTAGTCACTTGCTCAACTAAATTCTGGGATCATTACATTTTCATATATATTAATTTGTTTGTTTTTAAATTTAGGTGTTTTTGTTTTTGAAGTGGGGAAGCAATAAAGAGGTCGTCGATATCAAAACTGATATCGACGGAAATGTCGTCGATATCACTTTTACAATGAGCTCAGTTTTGCCCTATTGACCAATGGAAATCCACGTAACATATGAAATAGCAATATATCGGTATATTGTTAAAGGCACGGTGCCTTTGGCTTGTGTGAAGCTGCTTAATTCAGCAAATAATTCACACTCTGCACAGTAAGCAGGCAGGCTGTTGATTCTTGCTATGTGTTCAAGTTGAAGGATGCCCCTTGCTATGTGTTCAAGTTGAAGGATGCCCTTTGCTATGTGTTCAAGTTGAAGGATGCCCTTTGCTATGTGTTCAAGTTGAAGGATGCCCCTTTGCTCCAGCAATAACCTGACAGGTCCGTGGCGCTCAACATGAAGGACACAAGAAGGACTGTAGTATTTTTTTTTTCTTTCAACATTTTTATTTATTCAGGCAAACACAGACTTACATAATTCACAATGACAAATTAAAAAGCATTGTTACTAATATTGATAAGTTACAGCAACGACAGAGTTGAACATATATATCAGTTGCATGGTACATATTCTGAGCACATCCTGAGAATCAGTGTAATACATTGACTAGTGTAAGGACTGTCATTTGCATGAGAGCAGCTTGAACACCTCTGATTGCTGACCTGGTTGGCTTCACATGGGTGATGTTATTGTTGCATTCTCAAAGAACTGTGCTGACCCGGCTTCGATACTGACAAGAGAGAAGCCAACAAGAGAGAAGCGGTTACTTTTGTCCTCCGGCATAAATATTGAAGAGCTCTCTTTCTCTCTCCCCCCACCCCCCCCCCCCCCCCCTCCTCTCTGTCTCTCTTTGCCGGTTTTTTTTTACTCTCTCTCTCTCTCTCTCTCTCTCCCTCTCTCCCTCTCTCTCTCTTTCTCTCTCTCTTCCAGCATGCATACGTACATTGCCATGCGTGCTCGCATGTGTGTGTGTGTGTGTGTGTTCAATTTGATATTTTCTTGACTTCGTTGCAAAGTTGGTTGATTTTTGTTGGTATCGGTTATTGGAAGTTTGTATAAGAGCAATGGAGTGGGTCAGGAGTGTGTGTTTGTGTGTGTGTGTGTGTGCTTTGTGTGTATGTACACGCACATGTGTGTGTGTGTGTGTGTGCTTTGTGTGTATGTATGCGCACGTGTGTGCTTTGTATGTGTGTGTGTGAGTGTGCTTTGTGTGTGTGTGTGTGTGTGTGCTTTGTGTGTGTGTGTGTGTGTGTGTGTGTGCTTTGTGTGTGTGTGTGTGTGTGTGTGTGTGTGTGTGTGTGTGTGTGTGTGTGTGTGTGTGTGTGCTTTGTGTGTATGTATGCGCACGTGTGTGCTTTGTATGTGTGTGTGTGTATGTACGCGCATGTGTGTGTGTGTGTGTGCGCACGCATGTGCACAGGCCATACAGTATTACAGCACTTTATTGCCCCCAGAACAAGTGCGTGTGGTTGTTCGCATTCATTACTATAGACTTGTGGTCAGGGGTGGATTACGAGAAACAGAAGAATGAGATGATGTGATCATCTGAGAGAGTAGGGTGCAGAAGATGTGGTGGAGGGAAGGGGGGGGGGTTCCAGAAGAGAAGGGTGTGGGAAGGGGGTGTGTGTCTTCCCGCATCGTAAACAAACTTCATTCAGTTCACACCAGTAGTCAGGTAGAGGTGCTCACATCATAGGTGCATGGGCGGTTACCTTGCCTCTTTTCTTATTGCACCATTTTTATCCATGGGTTAGAAGAAAGGTGTGTTGTTGGCTTGTTAGAAGAAAGGTGTGTTGTTGGGGTGTCAGAAGAAAGGTGTGTTGTTGGCTTGTTAGAAGAAAGGTGTGTTGTTGGCTTGTTAGAAGAAAGGTGTGTTGTTGGCGTGTCAGAAGAAAGGTGTGTTGTTGGCTTGTTAGAAGAAAGGTGTGTTGTTGGCGTGTCAGAAGAAAGGTGTGTTGTTGGGGTGTCAGAAGAAAGGTGTGTTGTTGGCTTGTTAGAAGAAAGGTGTGTTGTTGGCTTGTTAGAAGAAAGGTGTGTTGTTGGCGTGTCAGAAGAAAGGTGTGTTGTTGGCTTGTTAGAAGAAAGGTGTGTTGTTGGCTTGTCAGAAGAAAGGTGTGTTGTTGGCTTGTTAGAAGAAAGGTGTGTTGTTGGCTTGTTAGAAGAAAGGTGTGTTGATGGCTTGTTAGAAGAAAGGTGTGTTGTTGGCTTGTTAGAAGAAAGGTGTGTTGTTGGCTTGTCAGAAGAAAGGTGTGTTGTTGGCTTGTTAGAAGAAAGGTGTGTTGTTGGCTTGTTAGAAGAAAGGTGTGTTGTTGGCTTAGAAAGGTGTGTTGTTGGCTTGTTAGAAGAAAGGTGTGTTGTTGGCTTGTTAGAAGAAAGGTATGTTGTTGGCTTGTTAGAAGAAAGGTGTGTTGTTGGCATGTCAGAAGAAAGGTGTGTTGTTGGGGTGTCAGAAGAAAGGTGTGTTGTTGGGGTGTCAGAAGAAAGGTGTGTTGTTGGCTTGTTAGAAGAAAGGTGTGTTGTTGGCGTGTTAGAAGAAAGGTGTGTTGTTGGCTTAGAAAGGTGTGTTGTTGGCTTGTTAGAAGAAAGGTGTGTTGTTGGCTTGTTAGAAGAAAGGTGTGTTGATGGCTTGTTAGAAGAAAGGTGTGTTGTTGGCTTGTCAGAAGAAAGGTGTGTTGTTGGGGTGTTAGAAGAAAGGTGTGTTGTTGGGGTGTCAGAAGAAAGGTGTGTTGTTGGCTTGTCAGAAGAAAGGTGTGTTGTTGGCTTGTTAGAAGAAAGGTGTGTTGTTGGCGTGTTAGAAGAAAGGTGTGTTGTTGGCTTGTTAGAAGAAAGGTGTGTTGTTGGCTTGTTAGAAGAAAGGTGTGTTGTTGGCGTGTTAGAAGAAAGGTGTGTTGTTGGCTTGTTAGAAGAAAGGTGTGTTGTTGGGGTGTTAGAAGAAAGGTGTGTTGTTGGCGTGTCAGAAGAAAGGTGTGTTGTTGGCTTGTCAGAAGAAAGGTGTGTTGTTGGCTTGTTAGAACAAAGATGTGTTGTTGGCTTGTTAGAACAAAGGTGTGTTGTTGGTGTGTCAGAAGAAAGGTGTGTTGTTGGCGTGACAGAAGAAAGGTGTGTTGTTGGCTTGTTAGAAGAAAGGTGTGTTGTTGGCTTGTTAGAAGAAAGGTGTGTTGTTGGCGTGTTAGAAGAAAGGTGTGTTGTTGGCGTGTTAGAAGAAAGGTGTGTTGTTGGCTTGTTAGAAGAAAGGTGTGTTGTTGGGGTGTTAGAAGAAAGGTGTGTTGTTGGCTTGTTAGAAGAAAGGTGTGTTGTTGGGGTGTCAGAAGAAAGGTGTGTTGTTGGCTTGTTAGAAGAAAGGTGTGTTGTTGGGGTGTCAGAAGAAAGGTGTGTTGTTGGGGTGTCAGAAGAAAGGTGTGTTGTTGGCTTGTTAGAAGAAAGGTGTGTTGTTGGCTTGTCAGAACAAAGGTGTGTTGTTGGCTTGTCAGAAGAAAGGTGTGTTGTTGGGGTGTCAGAAGAAAGGTGTGTTGTTGGGGTGTCAGAAGAAAGGTGTGTTGTTGGCTTGTTAGAAGAAAGGTGTGTTGTTGGGGTGTCAGAAGAAAGGTGTGTTGTTGGGGTGTTAGAAGAAAGGTGTGTTGTTGGCTTGTTAGAAGAAAGGTGTGTTGTTGGCTTGTTAGAAGAAAGGTGTGTTGTTGGGGTGTCAGAACAAAGGTGTGTTGTTGGCTTGTTAGAAGAAAGGTGTGTTGTTGGCTTGTTAGAAGAAAGGTGTGTTGTTGGGGTGTCAGAAGAAAGGTGTGTTGTTGGCTTGTTAGAAGAAAGGTGTGTTGTTGGCTTGTTAGAAGAAAGGTGTGTTGTTGGCTTGTTAGAAGAAAGGTGTGTTGTTGGGGTGTCAGAACAAAGGTGTGTTGTTGGCTTGTCAGAAGAAAGGTGTGTTGTTGGGGTGTCAGAAGAAAGGTTTGTTGTTGGCTTGTTAGAAGAAAGGTGTGTTGTTGGCTTGTTAGAAGAAAGGTGTGTTGTTGGCTTGTCAGAAGAAAGGTGTGTTGTTGGGGTGTCAGAAGAAAGGTGTGTTGTTGGCGTGTTAGAAGAAAGGTGTGTTGTTGGCTTGTTAGAAGAAAGGTGTGTTGTTGGCTTGTTAGAAGAAAGGTGTGTTGTTGGCTTGTTAGAAGAAAGGTGTGTTGTTGGCTTGTTAGAAGAAAGGTGTGTTGTTGGCTTGTTAGAAGAAAGGTGTGTTGTTGGCTTGTTAGAAGAAAGGTGTGTTGTTGGCTTGTTAGAAGAAAGGTGTGTTGTTGGCTTGTTAGAAGAAAGGTGTGTTGTTGGCTTGTCAGAAGAAAGGTGTGTTGTTGGCGTGTTAGAAGAAAGGTGTGTTGTTGGCTTGTTAGAAGAAAGGTGTGTTGATGGCGTGTCAGAAGAAAGGTGTGTTGTTGGCTTGTCAGAAGAAAGGTGTGTTGTTGGCTTGTCAGAAGAAAGGTGTGTTGTTGGCTTGTTAGAAGAAAGGTGTGTTGTTGGCTTGTTAGAAGAAAGGTGTGTTGTTGGGGTGTCAGAAGAAAGGTGTGTTGTTGGGGTGTCAGAAGAAAGGTGTGTTGATGGCGTGTCAGAAGAAAGGTGTGTTGTTGGCTTGTTAGAAGAAAGGTGTGTTGTTGGCTTGATAGAAGAAAGGTGTGTTGTTGGGGTGTCAGAAGAAAGGTGTGTTGTTGGGGTGTTAGAAGAAAGGTGTGTTGTTGGGGTGTCAGAAGAAAGGTGTGTTGTTGGCGTGTCAGAAGAAAGGTGTGTTGTTGGCTTGTTAGAAGAAAGGTGTGTTGTTGGCTTGTTAGAAGAAAGGTGTGTTGTTGGGGTGTCAGAAGAAAGGTGTGTTGTTGGGGTGTTAGAAGAAAGGTGTGTTGTTGGGGTGTCAGAAGAAAGGTGTGTTGATGGCTTGTTAGAAGAAAGGTGTGTTGTTGGCTTGTTAGAAGAAAGGTGTGTTGTTGGCTTGTCAGAAGAAAGGTGTGTTGTTGGCTTGTCAGAAGAAAGGTGTGTTGTTGGGGTGTCAGAAGAAAGGTGTGTTGTTGGGGTGTTAGAAGAAAGGTGTGTTGTTGGGGTGTCAGAAGAAAGGTGTGTTGATGGCTTGTTAGAAGAAAGGTGTGTTGTTGGCTTGTTAGAAGAAAGGTGTGTTGTTGGCGTGTTAGAAGAAAGGTGTGTTGTTGGCTTGTTAGAAGAAAGGTGTGTTGTTGGGGTGTTAGAAGAAAGGTGTGTTGTTGGGGTGTCAGAAGAAAGGTGTGTTGTTGGCTTGTCAGAAGAAAGGTGTGTTGTTGGCTTGTTAGAAGAAAGGTGTGTTGTTGGGGTGTTAGAAGAAAGGTGTGTTGTTGGGGTGTCAGAAGAAAGGTGTGTTGTTGGCGTGTCAGAAGAAAGGTGTGTTGTTGGCTTGTTAGAAGAAAGGTGTGTTGTTGGCGTGTTAGAAGAAAGGTGTGTTGTTGGCTTGTTAGAAGAAAGGTGTGTTGTTGGCTTGTTAGAAGAAAGGTGTGTTGTTGGCGTGTTAGAAGAAAGGTGTGTTGTTGGCTTGTTAGAAGAAAGGTGTGTTGTTGGGGTGTCAGAAGAAAGGTGTGTTGTTGGGGTGTCAGAAGAAAGGTGTGTTGTTGGCTTGTCAGAAGAAAGGTGTGTTGTTGGCGTGACAGAAGAAAGGTGTGTTGTTGGCTTGTTAGAAGAAAGGTGTGTTGTTGGCGTGTCAGAAGAAAGGTGTGTTGTTGGCGTGTCAGAAGAAAGGTGTGTTGTTGGCTTGTTAGAAGAAAGGTGTGTTGTTGGCTTGTTAGAAGAAAGGTGTGTTGTTGGCGTGTTAGAAGAAAGGTGTGTTGTTGGCGTGTTAGAAGAAAGGTGTATTGTTGGCTTGTTAGAAGAAAGGTGTGTTGTTGGGGTGTTAGAAGAAAGGTGTGTTGTTGGCTTGTTAGAAGAAAGGTGTGTTGTTGGCGTGTTAGAAGAAAGGTGTGTTGTTGGGGTGTTAGAAGAAAGGTGTGTTGTTGGCTTGTTAGAAGAAAGGTGTGTTGTTGGCGTGTTAGAAGAAAGGTGTGTTGTTGGCTTGTCAGAAGAAAGGTGTATTGTTGGGGTGTCAGAAGAAAGGTGTGTTGTTGGCTTGTTAGAAGAAAGGTGTGTTGTTGGCGTGTCAGAAGAAAGGTGTGTTGTTGGGGTGTCAGAAGAAAGGTGTGTTGTTGGCTTGTTAGAAGAAAGGTGTGTTGTTGGCTTGTTAGAAGAAAGGTGTGTTGTTGGCGTGTTAGAAGAAAGGTGTGTTGTTGGGGTGTCAGAAGAAAGGTGTGTTGTTGGCTTGTTAGAAGAAAGGTGTGTTGTTGGCTTGTTAGAAGAAAGGTGTGTTGTTGGCTTGTTAGAAGAAAGGTGTGTTGTTGGGGTGTTAGAAGAAAGGTGTGTTGTTGGGGTGTCAGAAGAAAGGTGTGTTGTTGGCGTGTCAGAAGAAAGGTGTGTTGATGGCGTGTCAGAAGAAAGGTGTGTTGTTGGGGTGTCAGAAGAAAGGTGTGTTGATGGCGTGTCAGAAGAAAGGTGTGTTGATGGCTTGTTAGAAGAAAGGTGTGTTGTTGGGGTGTCAGAAGAAAGGTGTGTTGATGGCTTGTCAGAAGAAAGGTGTGTTGATGGCGTGTCAGAAGAAAGGTGTGTTGTTGGCTTGTTAGAACAAAGGTGTGTTGTTGGCTTAGAAAGGTGTGTTGTTGGCTTGTTAGAAGAAAGGTGTGTTGTTGGCTTGTTAGAAGAAAGGTGTGTTGTTGGCGTGTTAGAAGAAAGGTGTGTTGTTGGGGTGTCAGAAGAAAGGTGTGTTGTTGGCTTGTCAGAAGAAAGGTGTGTTGTTGGCGTGTCAGAAGAAAGGTGTGTTGTTGGGGTGTCAGAAGAAAGGTGTGTTGTTGGCTTGTTAGAAGAAAGGTGTGTTGTTGGCTTGTTAGAAGAAAGGTGTGTTGTTGGCTTGTTAGAAGAAAGGTGTGTTGTTGGCTTGTTAGAAGAAAGGTGTGTTGTTTGCTTGTTAGAAGAAAGGTGTGTTGTTGGCGTGTCAGAAGAAAGGTGTGTTGATGGCTTGTTAGAAGAAAGGTGTGTTGTTGGCTTGTTAGAAGAAAGGTGTGTTGTTGGCTTGTCAGAAGAAAGGTGTGTTGTTGGCTTGTTAGAAGAAAGGTGTGTTGTTGGCTTGACAGAAGAAAGGTGTGTTGTTGGCTTGTTAGAAGAAAGGTGTGTTGTTGGGGTGTCAGAAGAAAGGTGTGTTGTTGGCTTGTTAGAAGAAAGGTGTGTTGTTGGCTTGTCAGAAGAAAGGTGTGTTGTTGGGGTGTCAGAAGAAAGGTGTGTTGATGGCGTGTCAGAAGAAAGGTGTGTTGATGGCTTGTTAGAAGAAAGGTGTGTTGTTGGCGTGTCAGAAGAAAGGTGTGTTGTTGGCTTGTCAGAAGAAAGGTGTGTTGTTGGGGTGTCAGAAGAAAGGTGTGTTGTTGGCGTGTCAGAAGAAAGGTGTGTTGTTGGGGTGTCAGAAGAAAGGTGTGTTGATGGCTTGTTAGAAGAAAGGTGTGTTGTTGGGGTGTTAGAAGAAAGGTGTGTTGTTGGCTTGTTAGAAGAAAGGTGTGTTGTTGGGGTGTCAGAAGAAAGGTGTGTTGTTGGCTTGTTAGAAGAAAGGTGTGTTGTTGGCTTGTTAGAAGAAAGGTGTGTTGTTGGCTTGTCAGAAGAAAGGTGTGTTGTTGGGGTGTCAGAAGAAAGGTGTGTTGTTGGGGTGTCAGAAGAAAGGTGTGTTGTTGGCTTGTTAGAAGAAAGGTGTGTTGATGGCTTGTTAGAAGAAAGGTGTGTTGTTGGGGTGTTAGAAGAAAGGTGTGTTGTTGGCTTGTTAGAAGAAAGGTGTGTTGTTGGCTTGTTAGAAGAAAGGTGTGTTATTGGCTTGTCAGAAGAAAGGTGTGTTGTTGGGGTGTCAGAAGAAAGGTGTGTTGTTGGCTTGTTAGAAGAAAGGTGTGTTGATGGCTTGTCAGAAGAAAGGTGTGTTTATGGCTTGTCAGAAGAAAGGTGTGTTGTTGGCTTGTCAGAAGAAAGGTGTGTTTATGGCTTGTCAGAAGAAAGGTGTGTTGTTGGCGTGTTAGAAGAAAGGTGTGTTGTTGGCTTGTCAGAAGAAAGGTGTGTTGTTGGCTTGTTAGAAGAAAGGTGTGTTGTTGGGGTGTTAGAAGAAAGGTGTGTTGTTGGCTTGTTAGAAGAAAGGTGTGTTGTTGGCTTGTTAGAAGAAAGGTGTGTTGATGGCTTGTTAGAAGAAAGGTGTGTTGTTGGGGTGTTAGAAGAAAGGTGTGTTGTTGGCTTGTTAGAAGAAAGGTGTGTTGTTGGCTTGTCAGAAGAAAGGTGTGTTGTTGGCTTGTCAGAAGAAAGGTGTGTTGTTGGGGTGTTAGAAGAAAGGTGTGTTGTTGGCTTGTTAGAAGAAAGGTGTGTTGTTGGGGTGTCAGAAGAAAGGTGTGTTGTTGGGGTGTCAGAAGAAAGGTGTGTTGTTGGCGTGTCAGAAGAAAGGTGTGTTGTTGGGGTGTCAGAAGAAAGGTGTGTTGTTGGCTTGTCAGAAGAAAGGTGTGTTGTTGGCTTGTTAGAAGAAAGGTGTGTTGTTGGCTTGTCAGAAGAAAGGTGTGTTGTTGGGGTGTTAGAAGAAAGGTGTGTTGTTGGGGTGTCAGAAGAAAGGTGTGTTGATGGCTTGTCAGAAGAAAGGTGTGTTGTTGGCTTGTCAGAAGAAAGGTGTGTTGTTGGCTTGTCAGAACAAAGGTGTGTTGTTGGGGTGTCAGAAGAAAGGTGTGTTGTTGGGGTGTCAGAAGAAAGGTGTGTTGTTGGCTTGTTAGAAGAAAGGTGTGTTGTTGGCTTGTTAGAAGAAAGGTGTGTTGTTGGCTTGTTAGAAGAAAGGTGTGTTGTTGGCTTGTCAGAAGAAAGGTGTGTTGATGGCTTGTTAGAAGAAAGGTGTGTTGTTGGGGTGTCAGAAGAAAGGTGTGTTGTTGGCTTGTTAGAAGAAAGGTGTGTTGTTGGGGTGTCAGAAGAAAGGTGTGTTGTTGGCTTGTTAGAAGAAAGGTGTGTTGTTGGCGTGTCAGAAGAAAGGTGTGTTGTTGGCTTGTTAGAAGAAAGGTGTGTTGTTGGGGTGTCAGAAGAAAGGTGTGTTGTTGGCTTGATAGAAGAAAGGTGTGTTGTTGGCGTGTCAGAAGAAAGGTGTGTTGTTGGCTTGTTAGAAGAAAGGTGTGTTGTTGGCTTGTTAGAAGAAAGGTGTGTTGTTGGGGTGTCAGAAGAAAGGTGTGTTGATGGCTTGTTAGAAGAAAGGTGTGTTGTTGGCTTGTTAGAAGAAAGGTGTGTTGTTGGCGTGTCAGAAGAAAGGTGTGTTGATGGCTTGTTAGAAGAAAGGTGTGTTGTTGGCTTGTTAGAAGAAAGGTGTGTTGTTGGCTTGTTAGAAGAAAGGTGTGTTGTTGGCTTGTTAGAAGAAAGGTGTGTTGTTGGCTTGTTAGAAGAAAGGTGTGTTGTTGGCTTGTTAGAAGAAAGGTGTGTTGTTGGCGTGTCAGAAGAAAGGTGTGTTGATGGCTTGTTAGAAGAAAGGTGTGTTGATGGCTTGTTAGAAGAAAGGTGTGTTGTTGGCTTGTTAGAAGAAAGGTGTGTTGTTGGCTTGTTAGAAGAAAGGTGTGTTGATGGCGTGTCAGAAGAAAGGTGTGTTGTTGGCTTGATAGAAGAAAGGAGTGTTGTTGGCTTGTTAGAAGAAAGGTGTTGTTGGCTTGATAGAAGAAAGGTGTGTTGTTGGCTTGTTAGAAGAAAGGTGTGTTGTTGGCGTGTCAGAAGAAAGGTGTGTTGTTGGGGTGTCAGAAGAAAGGTGTGTTGTTGGGGTGTCAGAAGAAAGGTGTGTTGTTGGCTTGTCAGAAGAAAGGTGTGTTGTTGGCTTGTCAGAAGAAAGGTGTGTTGTTGGGGTGTCAGAAGAAAGGTGTGTTGTTGGCGTGACAGAAGAAAGGTGTGTTGTTGGGGTGTCAGAAGAAAGGTGTGTTGTTGGCTTGTCAGAAGAAAGGTGTGTTGTTGGGGTGTCATAAGAAAGGTGTGTTGTTGGGGTGTCAGAAGAAAGGTGTGTTGTTGGCTTGTCAGAAGAAAGGTGTGTTGTTGGGGTGTCAGAAGAAAGGTGTGTTGTTGGGGTGTCAGAAGAAAGGTGTGTTGTTGGCGTGTCAGAAGAAAGGTGTTGTTGGCTTGATAGAAGAAAGGTGTGTTGTTGGCTTGTCAGAAGAAAGGTGTGTTGTTGGGGTGTCAGAAGAAAGGTGTGTTGTTGGCGTGTTAGAAGAAAGGTGTGTTGTTGGGGTGTCAGAAGAAAGGTGTGTTGTTGGGGTGTCAGAAGAAAGGTGTGTTGTTGGCCTGTCAGAAGAAAGGTGTGTTGTTGGGGTGTCAGAAGAAAGGTGTGTTGTTGGCTTGTCAGAAGAAAGGTGTGTTGTTGGGGTGTCAGAAGAAAGGTGTGTTGTTGGGGTGTCAGAAGAAAGGTGTGTTGTTGGGGTGTCAGAAGAAAGGTGTGTTGTTGGGGTGTCAGAAGAAAGGTGTGTTGTTGGCTTGTCAGAAGAAAGGTGTGTTGTTGGGGTGTCAGAAGAAAGGTGTGTTGTTGGCTTGTCAGAAGAAAGGTGTGTTGATGGCTTGTTAGAAGAAAGGTGTGTTGTTGGGGTGTCAGAAGAAAGGTGTGTTGTTGGCTTGTCAGAAGAAAGGTGTGTTGTTGGGGTGTCAGAAGAAAGGTGTGTTGTTGGGGTGTCAGAAGAAAGGTGTGTTGTTGGGGTGTCAGAAGAAAGGTGTGTTGTTGGGGTGTCAGAAGAAAGGTGTGTTGTTGGGGTGTCAGAAGAAAGGTGTGTTGTTGGGGTGTCAGAAGAAAGGTGTGTTGTTGGGGTGTCAGAAGAAAGGTGTGTTGTTGGCTTGTTAGAAGAAAGGTGTGTTGTTGGCGTGTCAGAAGAAAGGTGTGTTGTTGGCTTGTTAGAACAAAGGTGTGTTGTTGGCGTGTTAGAAGAAAGGTGTGTTGTTGGCGTGTCAGAAGAAAGGTGTGTTGTTGGCTTGTTAGAACAAAGGTGTGTTGTTGGCTTAGAAAGGTGTGTTGTTGGCTTGTTAGAAGAAAGGTGTGTTGTTGGCGTGTCAGAAGAAAGGTGTGTTGTTGGCTTGTTAGAAGAAAGGTGTGTTGATGGCTTGTTAGAAGAAAGGTGTTGTTGGCGTGTTAGAAGAAAGGTGTGTTGATGGCGTGTCAGAAGAAAGGTGTGTTGTTGGCTTGATAGAAGAAAGGAGTGTTGTTGGCTTTGTTGTGCAAGCTGATACCCTGCATTCTGTGAAGTTGAGGGGAAAAAAAGAGAGCATGTATCCAGGCTGGAGAAACATCAAGCTGAAAGTTTATTTTTGTTGTTGATAAAAGAGATAAATGTTCAACAAAAGTGTGTTTATACCGTACCGGTGAAAGTGCACAGAGAAAAAACGGTCCTTGTGTTCTGTTTTTTATTTTTTTATGAGCTGACTCTTCTCTCTACGGAGGTATGTGTGTGTGATGTGTGCCATGGCTTTGATGAAATTCATTCATTAAAAAATCCCACTCTGTGCAGAAATGACCCAGGTTGTTGCATTTTGCTGTGTGACCAAGTGGAGGGATGGCAGGCTTAGCCCAATGACCCAGGTTGTTGCATTTTGCTGTGTGACCAAGTTGAGGGATGGCAGGCTTAGCCCAATGACCCAGGTTGTTGCATTTTGCTGTGTGACCAAGTGGAGGGATGGCAGGCTTAGCCCAATGACCCAGGTTGTTGCATTTTGCTGTGTGACCAAGTGGAGGGATGGCAGGCTTAGCCCAATGACCCAGGTTGTTGCATTTTGCTGTGTGACCAAGTTGAGGGATGGCAGGCTTAGCCCAATGACCCAGGTTGTTGCATTTTGCTGTGTGACCAAGTGGAGGGATGGCAGGCTTAGCCCAATGACCCAGGTTGTTGCATTTTGCTGTGTGACCAAGTGGAGGGATGGCAGGCTTAGCCCAATGACCCAGGTTGTTGCATTTTGCTGTGTGACCAAGTGGAGGGATGGCAGGCTTAGCCCAATGACCCAGGTTGTTGCATTTTGCTGTGTGACCAAGTGGAGGGATGGCAGGCTTAGCCCAATGACCCAGGTTGTTGCATTTTGCTGTGTGACCAAGTGGAGGGATGGCAGGCTTAGCCCAATGACCCAGGTTGTTGCATTTTGCTGTGTGACCAAGTGGAGGGATGGCAGGCTTAGCCCAATGACCCAGGTTGTTGCATTTTGCTGTGTGACCAAGTGGAGGGATGGCAGGCTTAGCCCAATGACCCAGGTTGTTGCATTTTGCTGTGTGACCAAGTGGAGGGAATCGGCAGGCTTAGCCCAATGACCCAGGTTGTTGCATTTTGCTGTGTGACCAAGTGGAGGGATGGCAGGCTTAGCCCAATGACCCAGGTTGTTGCATTTTGCTGTGTGACCAAGTGGAGGGAATCGGCAGGCTTAGCCCAATGACCCAGGTTGTTGCATTTTGCTGTGTGACCAAGTGGAGGGATGGCAGGCTTAGCCCAATGACCCAGGTTGTTGCATTTTGCTGTGTGACCAAGTGGAGGGATGGCAGGCTTAGCCCAATGACCCAGGTTGTTGCATTTTGCTGTGTGACCAAGTGGAGGGATGGCAGGCTTAGCCCAATGACCCAGGTTGTTGCATTTTGCTGTGTGACCAAGTGGAGGGATGGCAGGCTTAGCCCAATGACCCAGGTTGTTGCATTTTGCTGTGTGACCAAGTGGAGGGATGGCAGGCTTAGCCCAATGTAAAAGCCTGACCGGCTTAACACTTTCGCGACGGGACACTGATAAATCAGTACCAGCGCTGACACGCCCATGGACGGGAAGCGCATTTTTCAGTACCAGCCATAGAGGGTACACGACTCGTGATTGCTTCCCGGTTTTTGAAGCTTGCAAATAAATTGAGTTGTTTCCCTTGATACACTTGGCGTCCCCTTCTGCCATTTGCAAATTCGCCTGATTTGTGTGCGTTTTTGAGGAAAAAAAAATGAATCAAAGGCGAGCCTTGTCTCGGGAGGAGATTCTCCGGATGTTGGACCTAGAGGATCCCAAAGAGCATGATTCGGACGTATCGTTTTCGCCTCACGAAAGCGATACAAGCAGTGAAAGTGAGGAAGAAACAGTCCCGTTGTTGCTAGTACGAGTCGGCAAACTATACGTGGTTGGCGGTGATACTGCTAGACGAACATGTATCTCGGAATCGTGCAGGAGCTATTGGGGCGTGGCAGCACTGATAACAATGGATGGCTGGAGCCTTCAAATCCTTTTGGAATTGTTCATAGGTGTACAGTTGGTACTTTGTTGTGAAAATGTGACTTATATTCAATATGGATTACCTAGACATCATTTGGTGAGTGTTAGATCTACAGTTTTGTTTCATTTGAGTCAGGATGCTGTGAGTGAATGCGTGATTTGCTTGTTTTTTTCTTTGTACTGTCTCCTTATTTCTGTGTACAATGTTAACAATATTTCAGCTAATTCATAGGTTTTACACCTTGTTTGGTTATAACATTATTTATAATACTTTCTGTTAAAAAATAACTTTTAAAAAAAGCAGTAGAAAATAAAACACACACAAAAAAACGTTAAAAAACACAAATTATCCCCCTTTCACCCCCCTTTCACCCCCCTTTGCTAAAACAAATCGCGTGACAAACTTATAAATAGCACGACTGAACTGGGCATCCATTTTTGAATTAGTACACAAAATTTGGTGGTGATTGGACTTAATTCAAGCTTTCTTTACAGTTACTGATTTTTGGGAAGTTTCTTGGTGGCAAGCTTGGGCAGGCAGGACGTTAACGCCGTGGCAGTGCTAGTCACAATAGTGTTAACCCAATGTAAAAGCCTGGCAGGCTTAGCCCAGTGTAAAAGCCTGGCCAGATCTGAGATGATGAGCCAAATTGTTTACACGGGATGGCTCGGGACTGTGAGTTTTAAATAGAAAATTGCTTTGAAAAGGCATAATTGCATAGTAAAATTTACACATTAAAATGATTTTGTTTATTGAAACTACTTTCAGGGAAAAAAATTCTGATTTCTGAATTTAATATCTGTTGAGGCAAATATTCACTGACAATGAGATAATCGATCTGCCTTCTTTCAGTGAACATCACTGCTGCCATCCCATAGCATAGAAGCATAATGTGAGGCATTATAATTAAAGAGTGTAGTGAAACATTTCTAAAAAATGTTCCTGTTCCTGCGCCAAAATGGCTGCGATCTGCTGGCCGATGTGAATGCGTGATGTATTGTGTAAAAAAATTCCATCTCACACGGCATAAATAAATCCCTGCGCCTTGAATATGTGCGCGATATAAATTGCATAAAATAAATCCCTGCGCTTAGAACTGTACCCACAGAATGCGCGGGATATAAGCCTCATATTGATTGATTGTCTGCAAACAACAAGTAAAAATATATTCTTGGATGCTTTCTTACAAATATAGCAGGGGTGTGATTGCCACTTGAGTTCACAATCAATAGTTACCCCTAATACACTGTGTTCCTGCACTTGTACTGATGATGCACACAAGAAAAGCTTTAATTTCAGCCAAGAAAATCGGGCGGGGATGTAGCTCAGTCGGTAGCGCGCTGGATTTGTATCCAGTTGGCCGCTGTCAGCGTGAGTTCGTCCCCACGTTCGGCGAGAGATTTATTTCTCAGAGTCAACTTTGTGTGCAGACTCTCCTCAGTGTCCGAACACCCCCATGTGTACACACAAGCACAAGATCAAGTGCGCACGAAAAAGATCCTGTAATCCATGTCAGAGTTCGGTGGGTTATAGAAACACGAAAATACCCAGCATGCTTTATCCGAAAACGGCGTATGGCTGCCTAAATGGTGGGGTAAAAAACGGTCATACACGTAAAATTCCACTCGTGCAAAAAACCCACGAGTGTACGTGGGAGTTTCAGCTCACGAACGCAGAAGACAGAAGAAGAAGAAGAAACCAAGAAAATTAGCGTCATTGCTGTGAAATACCATGCCATTTGTTTTTTCTGGATTCCCAATCATTACATTTGTTCCATGCCAATTATCAGGATTTGTTTAGGGCGCTGTTCAAAGGAATAATTCGATTTCATGAGCCAGTTTTCCGCTTCAATAGAGACAATAGTTCCTGAGATATGCAGTGACAAACCATTAACATGCGAGAGGGAGTGTGTGTGAGAGAGAGAGAGAGAGAGAGAGAGAGAGAGAGAGAGAGAGAGAGATAGAGAGAGAGAGAGAGAGAGAGAGAGAGAGAGAGAGAGAGAGATTCACACACACACACACACACACACACTCACACTCACAGAGTACAGATATTCTTCCTCACACACGCACACACTTATACACAGGTCTAGCTAACCCTGATCGCTGAACAAATTGCAGATATTGGTTATCAGTTTGGGCTTGCTTCCTTGAGGTGCTTATTCACACATAATTAAAATGATAATGGTCGTGAGATAAATCACAGGGAAATAGGACATGACTTCTGCCTCTTGTCAGTTTTGGGGAAATACATGGACACAGGAAGAGAGAGAGAGAGAGAGAGAGAGAGAGAGAGAGAGAGAGAGAGAGGGGGAGGGGAGGGAGAGGGAGAGGCCACGTGACTTTCTCCTTTTGACACACACACACACACACATACACACACATACACGCCTGCACATGCATGCACACACACACACACACACACACACACACACACACACACACACACACACACACAAACAAGCACGGATGCACGCGTGTATGCACGCACACACACACCCTAGCATATCATTTAAGTTGCAGGTGTTGAGTGGTATATGAATGTAAACACGCTTGTATGCATGTACATGTACCAGCAAGAATACACAATTATACACAATGCTCTATGTGTGTTGGGGAGGGGGGGGGGGGGGCTTTTAAAGTGCAGTCAAAAGTAGGACTGGATCTTTGATGTGTACTTTAAGTTACTGGTTGAGTCTTTGCTTTACACTAATTGCCACCTTCATTATTTACACAGCAGTGGGGAACATTGATTGTAATGAGTGTGCATGCATACAAATGTAATCTGTGCGTGTGTGTGTGTGTGTGCACAGTGCTTGCCTAAGTGTGGATTGCATGGTCTGTTTGATTCTATCAAGAGTATTGAAGCTGTTAAGAATCTGGAGCTACCATGGCATTTGATAACAATGCAGATTCGATGCAGGATGTTTTCCGTGCCAGAAAAATCTACTGCAGTGTTTTGTGATTATAACTTTGCTGAAACATAAATCTACCTATTCCATGCAGCCATTTTGTCAGCAGCAAGGAAGCCCCTGTGGCCACAAGCAGTTTAAATATTGACTTCTGCTTGGCAGCTGGGGTGAACTGAGATCTCCATTAATGCAGTGGTGAATTGGGAATAGAGGCATTATTATCAAAGTAATAGTGTTACATCACTAAGCATTAATGCAAGGCTCCTATGGTGAGAATTAGACACCTTCCAATATACAGTGTTGTGCTTGGACTTTGGTCACTCACTACACATGCAGTGTTATGATCTGATGCAGTGGTCTAACCCCTAATCAGTGGACTGTCCGATAATGTTGACATGTCCATGCAGTAATCCAACAAAATCTGGTTTCATGAAACAGATTTCTGTCGGCCTACTGTACCTCTTCGCACGGGTAGCTGCCCGACTAGAGTGCTTACAACCGCAGTTGTGTGACAAAATGGTGGTGGGACTGTCACGGCAGTGCCAGTCCATGAAACCAGCCCCTGGACCCAAATTTCTCAGCAATGGAACGATAACATATTTGATATGTACAGGGCTAACACCTTTTCGGTTCTCGCCGAAAATATGGTTTTTGAAAACTTTTAAAACCGAAAA